>NC_081412.1:373820968-374013437 GCF_030272615.1 Cryptomeria japonica
TTAGAAGAGGATCCATCATATTATTGTTTTGATGAATACACTTTTGAGCATGATTGAATACTAATGTATTAGGGAAGAATGTACCTTCTAAACCAAGGAAGGTTAACGAAATTAATCATGAAAGAAATGCATAATACACCCTATTCAAGACACCCAGGTGTGAATAAGATGGTAGCAGATATTAGGACATTATATTTTTGGCTAGGGATTAAGAAAGATGTGATAGCATATGTGACACAATATTTTGATTGCCAACAAGTTAAGGCTAAGCATATTCACCCAGTAGGGTTATTATATTTGCACCATGTACCCGATTACAAATAATTGGTTATCTATATGGACTTCATTCACGAATTATCTATGTCTAAAAATATAAATGATGTTATCTTGGTAGTTGTGGATAAACCAAGGTAACACATTTATACCAGGAAATCTCATGGTTCATTGGTCCTAGGAAGGAAATTCATTCAAGAAATCTTCAGATTACATTGGGTACTAGAGATGATTATTTCAAATAGAGATATAGAATGACTTATACGTTCTAGATGAATTTGAATGGAGCTTTAGGGACAAGATTAAACTTTAGCACAACCTATCATATGCAAATAGATGGACAGATTGGGTGGGTGAATCAGGTTGTTGAGGAATTACTTAGAATTTATTGTATGGAGCAACAGTACAAGTGGTCCAAGATTATCTTCCCTTAGTGGAGTTAACTTGTAATAACTCTTTCCATTCATCTTTGGGAATGGCATCATTTGAGGTACTATATGGAAGAAAGTGTCGAATAGTTGTTAGTTGGGCTAAGGTGGAAGATAGAGTTGTCCTTGAACCTGATATGCTCAAGGAGATGAAAGAGAAAATGAAGTTGATTAAGGGTAGATTAAAGGAAGTTGTAGATAGGCAGAAGAGACATGAAAACAAGAATAAGTTATTCAGACAATTTCTAGTTGGAGAGAAGGTTTTTCTAGGGTCAAACCTCATAAAAAATTTATTTCCTTTGGAAATTCACCAAAGCTTTCACCTAGATACATGGGTCCATTTGACATATTAGATGTAGTCAACCCAGTTTACTATAGAATAGCTCTACCACTTGATCTCAACCGAATCCACAATGTTTTTCATGTTTCTTTGCTTATGACCTATAACCTTAATGCATCTCACACAATTGATTGGCATACCTTACATGTGCAATAGCCAAAGGTGGTTCTAGTGGAGCCTACTTGAGTTACTGATAAGTGCATGATTACATTTCACAACAAGGACATATTGCGGTATAAGGTCTAGTGGGACCAATATTCAATGGATAGTGCCACTTGGGAGAATGTTGAGGATATTGAGAATTCTTTTCACATTTGATATCGTAGACTATTTTGTGCTTTAATTATGTGTTTGTGATATTAAATAATACATTAGGATGATGCCTCTTCCTAGTGGGGAAGGATATCATAACCCAAACTTTTATGAAGTTAATTATTATTAATATATTAGACATGGATGAACTAGATAAAATAAAAATTGATGTGTTGAATTTTTATTTATTTAGACATTTAAATTTTGCAATATGAATGTATTATATGTCATGTTTTAATTTGAATGACAATATAAATATAAAAAAATTAATATGTTTGTTTGAAATATATGTAAAATTTTGATGATGCAAATTATTTCATGCACTGATATATCGATGTCTCTTTGAGTTCATGAGTATTTCGAAGGGTGTTGAAGATGAAACTATTACCCAGGTAGGATTTACCTAGAGTTTGGTTATGATTTGTGAGATGGAAACCTATACACACATTCACGTAGAAATCATAATTGCATAATTTGATGAAATGGCTAGATTTGAGTAAATAATTGCTTTATGAAATTTTATTAATTTTATGAAAGTAGGTAATAAATGTCTTTCATTGCATTAATTTGAAATAAAGCAATAAGATGTTGCTTGGTTTCAATTAGAAAAGGAATTATACATAAAATGTATAATATCATATATGAATGATTTTGAAGTGTTTGTTAAAAGGTAATTATAATTATATGTTTGAATTTTGTGTTCCTTACCTTGTAGAATGTTTTAAGTTTTAAAATTTAAGTAGAAAATTTTGGTTGTTTAAAATGGTTCTTTAAAGATCAGATTCTAATTAGACAAGTGAGTTTAAAAGGTGGGAAGAATTAACTAAACCACAACTTATAGTGGATTCTTTACTTTCTAACTGTAAGGAGGAAGTTATGGGAAAAATGAAAAGATCATGAAATAAGAAACTATCAAAACTACCATCTAGGTAGGCAAAATTAGGTCAAGTGTAGTAGAATAACCAAGGAAGTAAAGGAGAAATTCGAGAAGTAAACCAATAAAAAGTCATATGACTAACAACTATTTTACCTTCACCAAATTTAGAGGGGTTAGTTTAGTTTTGATAAGGTGTTATTTATCTTTTTTAAAAAAAAGGAAAGGAATTCATTGAAGGGGTATACAAAGAATTATTGTATTCCACCAAATTTTCTTTTCTATCATCTCTTTGTGATTATCTTTTGAAAAAAAGAAAATAATCGAATCTAGTGATATTGGTAAAAAAAATTAGAAAAGTGGAAAGGTAATCAACAGAGAAGGTACTTGGGGAAGCACATGTAGTTATGAAATGAAGAATACCAATGGATAATCTTTCTAGGTATGCAACAACTTGAATGTATCTCAATATTACCTTTGATGAAACACTATGCCTCAGATTTAACATGTTTATTAGGAGAGCTATAGGTTAATTTGAATTGGAAGGTAAATAGAGTTGGCTATTCTCTAGATTGTTGGGTTGAATTATTACTTTAAATTTGTCAAACTCTATAGGTACATTCTATTAATATTAGAAAGCATGTGGTATATGTTTTTTCTGTGAATTAATCTAACCTAGGAATCAATATGATAGCAAATACCCACACCATTTCTCTTATTCCTCACTAATAACAATAATTTCATATTCATTTTAGTAACCGCCAATTCATAATGAATGCACATACTTCTTTGTGGAGCATGCATAAACACCATACCTATTGATACTTAGCATCTAGATCCCATTCACTCATTCTCTAGATTTTCCTAAGCACTCCTTCCTTAACCTGCTTACTATTGGCATTTTGGCACTAAGTTGTCATTGATGTCAACTGGTGAAGATGAAAAGGAAGAGTGTTAAGGTGTGCAACCAGTACTGGATGCCATATTGGTCAACATGTGAAGAACTTGACCGGTGAAGGAGTTGGAAGGCCGTGTCTTGATTGGAGTAATGTCGTGTGAAGCTAAGGTGGCAAGTAGGGTGTAGTTTGTGAAGTTTCACTCATTGGGTTGATGAAATTGATATTCATCATTAATGAAGGAACCACATATCTAGGAATTGTATCAGACTAATTGTGGCTCAAGAAAGAAGGAATGTAAGAGGAAGATCAGGGGAGTAGTTGACATCTGGATCAAAAATAGAAGATTGGATTGAAAGATCACCTCCAGAAGGAAATAGCAGGAGCATTAATGGAAATCTGTAAAATGCAAATCTAAACTGAAGGATCACGTTTCCCATATTTGAAAAAAGCACGAAAATGACAGTGAAGAATAGATGGACATCAAGTAGATCAAATCTTGCATATCTAATTGGATTTAATTTGCCTCGAGGATGGTGTAGAAACCCTAACCACCCATTTTTTGAATCTGCCTTTTAGCGGGAACCTATTCAATTAAAAAGGGGTAGAATGGATTGAAAAAGATGATGCTAGTGTGTTGTAGAGGGTTGAACTGAAGTGTAGTGAGAAGAAGGAGGTGAGGAGGAGGAAACTGGAGGAGAGTTTTTGATCAAGTTACAGTACAAGGTAGCAGACAGACCGGTGAGTGGCTTGTATTGGTAGTTTCTCAATAGAGCAGTTGTGCTAAATCAGTGAGGTGTGAAAGTGCAGGCAGCATCCTGGAAGTGACATTGTGTGTAGAGACAGGGTGAGTTAATTGATTCAAGAGTTGCAAAACTCATTTGCAGCAAGAAGCCTTAGTTGCATTTAATTATTATTTCAATATACATCACCAAGTCTGAGCTTGGTGTAGGGGTTGGTGCCCAAAAGTGCAAGGGTTGGTGCTTCTTGGGTTGGTGCCCAAAAATCTATGTAAATCTGTGTTTTACCTGTGAGGCTGGATTGGAGCAGTAGACTTTAGTAGCTTTTCTCAATGAGATTTTTCTCATATCAATTTTTCCTTGTAAATTTGGTGTTGTGGATTGATTGTGTGTGCATGGGCTCTTTGGCTTTCTTTCTTACATTACTTGTCTGACAGTTTATAAGATTACAGCATAAGATTGACATTATTAAGATTGTTCAAAGAAAGTAATATATCTAGGAACCATTGATTCATCCCCCCCCTTAGTGGTATTTTGTGTTCATCAATTGGTATCAGAGCGAGGTTCCCTATTATCTGTAAACCTTGGGCAGATTCTGGACCTTGAGCACAATGGCAATAAATGAGTCTGCTTCCTCAAAAGCTCCCATGTTTGATGGATCTAACTATGCCTTCTGGAGCAAAAGAATGGAGACATATATTTCATCCCTTGGCTTTGATGTATGGATGTCAGTCAAGAATGGGTATATTGTTCCTAACACTCCTCCTACTCATCCGGATGCAAAGAAGGAGTATGAAAACAATGCAAGGGTTAAACATGCCATTTTGAGTGGATTGTCTGATAATGAGTTTGTCAAAGTTATGCACTGTGCTTCAGCTAAGGAAACATGGGACAAGTTGTAGAGGTTGTTTGAGGGAGACGCAAAGGTCGGGGATGCCAAACTACAAACTCTATGGAGCCAACTAGAAAGCATTAAAATGAAAGATGATGAAAAAATTGCAGAATATCTTGATAGATATGATGAAACTGTGAATGCTATTAGAGGACTTGGTGAAGAGATTGTAGATGAAGTTCTTGTCAAAAATATACTTAGATCTCTCACTCAAAAAATATGATACTAAAGTGTCTGCTATAGAAGAAGCCAAGGATCTGAAGACTTTCACTATGGATGAACTATTTGGTTTCTTGATAGCCTATGAGATGAGAAATACAGGTGAGACTTTCTCAAGAAAAGAAGTCGCTTTCAATACCACCAAAAAGGGGAAGGTAATTGTTTCTCATGAAGAATCCAGTGAAGACTCTGATGCTGAAGTGGAAAACTTTGTCACGAAGCTCGAAAGAGGATCTGGTCGGTACAAAGGAAAACTACCACTAAAATGTTTCAACTGTGGGAAGGTAGGACACTTCGCTGTAGGCTATCCTCATAAAGATATTAGTGGAGATGAGTCAAGAGAACTAAGAAGATCTATCAGCAAAAACAGAGAAAGGAATGACTACCGGTAGGGAAGAAGAGACTACCAGAACCAAAATAGTCTTTATACCATTGAAGATGAGACAATAGATGATGAGGATGCATCAGAAGATGATGACCATGAGGACCATAGAAAAGTAAATCTTTTCATGGCATTTGGCAAACCGGTTATTGAAGAAGAGGAAGATGAAGATATTGAGGCCGAAGTGGATTTGGAGAGCGAACTCATCAGTGCACTTGAAGAACTAAGTAAAACAAGAAGAGAACTCAAGAGAGTGAAGCTTGTTGTTGTAGATGAACAAGATCTCTTGAAGCAATCAATAGAAGAATCCGGTCAAATCATATCTAACCTGAAGCTATAGCTGGAAGAAACTAAGAGAATCGGTGAAGTTATTGTCCTTGACCTTGCAAAGAAAGAAGGAATTTCAAGAGCTTGAGGCAAAAATATTAAAGCTCGGGAAGGAGCTTGAAGAAAACGAGGAAGAGATAAAGATAAGAAACAAATTTGAAGGCAGCACTGAAGCCCTGGATAAGATGTTAAGAAAACAAAAGCCACCCAAAAATACTGGAGGTTTAGGTTTTGAAGTTGGTCAAGGGTCAACTCACAAAGACAAATCTGACAAAGAGATAGTATTCACCTCCTCAAATAAAGAAGAAGAAAAGAAGACATTCACTACAGGCAAGAAAACCGGCAAAAAGACATATGTTGATGCTATTAGAAATCGGCACCGAAACCGATTTGCAGAAATGAACTAGAGATCACATTTCTTAAATAAATTTGCAAGTCCAAGAAGGAATGCCATGATTGACCAAGAAGGCTTCACCAAATTCAACAACATGAATGGAAGACCCCCAATGAGGTAGTTCCACTCAGGGTCAAGACAACACGACCAATATGTATCAAATTTTCATGGTTACTGTTACCGATGCAATAAATTTGGGTATAGAATAGTTGATTGTAGGCTAAATATAAACCCTTTATGAATTTTGAAAGTAAAAATTCATTTCATGCACTTCACGACATGAATGTTGTTTGCTATCAGTGCAATGGATATGGACATAAGAGCTTTGAATGCAGGGAGAACCAACAGACATCCTATAATAGTATTAAGCCTTTATTGAAAACATAAAATGCTATAATTGTCAAGAATTTGGACACTTAGCCAAATTATGCATAAACAAGAAGAGCAAGCAAGTAAAGGATAATTCTGATCAAAAGACGGTATCTGAATCCAAGTAAGATAAATGAGCTGAAAATAAGAAGGAAATCAAACCGGTTTGGGTTGAAAAAGAAAAGGAAAAAGTAGAATCAAGTCTCTTGGTCCAAACTGCCTTACATGCTGAGAGGAAAAATCTATGGGTAGTAGATAGTGGTTGCTCAAACCATATGACTGGTGACAAAAGAAAATTCATTAATCTTGAAGATTGGATTGGTGGATCAGTAAGGTTTAGAGACAATTCCTCCATCAAAATAAAGGGAAAAGGGACACTAAGTATTGATGGAAAATTGAAAGCAAATGATGTATATTATGTGGAAGGCCTTAAACATAATCTATTGAGTGTTAGTCAAATGTGTGACAAAGGTTACAAATTCATCTTTGACTCAACCGACTGTCAGATAAAGAAAGACAACATTGGTAATGTGGTTGGAGAGGGATGAAGAACTAATAGAAATGTTTATAATCTGAAGGAATGCTATAAGTCCCAATGCATGCTAGGACAAGTAGATGAAATTTGGATGTGGCACAAAAGATTAGGCCACATAAATTTTGATAACTTGGTTACAGTGAGCAAAAAGGGATTCGTGAGAAATATTCCACCCATCATCAAACCAGTTAGCACATTTTGTGACGAATGTGTAAAAGGAAAACAAACAAGAGCAAGTTTCAGAACAAAGGAGCACAACACCTCAAAACCACCTGAAATTGTGCATACAGACCTATGTGGTCCAACTAGAACAAGAGCCCTTTCTGGTGCAAGATTCTTCATGCTTTTCATTGATGAATACTCAAGGATGATGTGAGTCACCTTTCTACAAGATAAATAACAAGCATTCAAAATATTCAAGATCTTTCGAAAGATGGTGGAAAAGGAAAGTAGGTACAAAGTAAAATGTCTAAGATCAGATAGGGGTGGAGAGTTCACATCAGACGAATTTAAAGATTATTGTGAAAAACATGGAATTAGATGACAATACTTTGCTCCTAGAACACCACATCAAAATGGTGTGGTAGAAAGGAAGAACAGAACAGTCAAGGAGATGGCCAGAACTATGTTGAATGAGGCCAGTCTATTGGATATGTATTGGAAAGAAGATGTCCATGTTGTTGCATACACCTTGAACCGGGTTTAGTTGTTGCATACACCTTGAACCGGGTTTAGTTAAGAGCAAATAGAAAAATGACACCTTATGAATTATGGTATGACCAGAAACCATAAGTCAAATACTTCAAAGTCTTTGGAAGAAAATGTTTCATTAAGAGAGACATGGATGGTTTGGGAAGTTTTGACTCTAGAAGTGATGAAGGGATCTTCCTTGGTTACTCGTCAAACAAAAAGACCAACAAATGCTACAATAAAAGACTAAGAAGAATTGTTGAAAGTGTGCATGTGAGAGTTGATGAGAACATTCACAAAGGATGGCAACCACATACCACCCGGAATGATGACTCTGATGATGAAAATATAGGAGTCCAGTCTGATACTAAGCCAAAGGCAGCGCCTCAGAAGGTTCCAAGTTGGTATGCACAGTTGAATCATCCAGAAGAGAAAATTCTGGAAAATAAGAGTGATGGTGTGTAGACCAGAAGAAGACTTGCCCGAAATGATGAACAGGTCAACCTATGTCTCATGTCTAAAGTTGAACCCAAAACCTTCATTGAGGCCAGCAAGAAATAAGAATGAATAGATGCCATGGAAGAGGAAATGCACCAGATTGAGAAAAACAAGACTTGGGATTTGGTCCCTAGACTAGAAGACAAGAACATTATTGGCACAAAGTGGGTCTACTAGAATAAAATGAATGAAAATGGTAAGGTTGTGAGACACAAAGCTAGACTAGTGTGCAAAGGATACTCTCAGGTATAAGGGATCAACTTTGAAGAAACATTTGGACCAGTGGCTAGATTGGAAGCAATTAGGATGTTTCTAGCTTACTCGGCCTATAAGGGCTACAAAGTGTACCAAATGAATGTAAAATCGTCTTTTCTAAATGGAAATTTGGAAGAAGAAGTATACATGGAGTAACCTGAAGGATTACTGCTACATGATGATGAGACTTTTGTATGTCGACTAAAGAAAGCCCCCAGAGCATGGTACTCAAGGTTAGATCTATACTTAAAGGAATAGGGATTCAAAAAGGGAAGTGCTGACAACAATTTGTACACAAGGAAAGATGGGAATCACATGATTATCATGGTTGTATATGTAGATGACATCATTTTTGGTGGAAATAAGGATACTTTCTGCAAAGAATTTATGGATCAGATGCAGTCAAAATTTGAGATGTCAATGTTGGGTGAATTGACTTACTTCCTTGGCCTGCAAATTCTACAAAAGGATAAAGGAATCTTTATCTCACTGGTTAAGTATGCAAAGGAGATGTTGAATAAATTCCAACTAGAATATTGCAAATCAGTAAGCACTCCCATGGTGACTGGCAGTAAATTAAGTAAAGATGATGAATCACCAGTAGTGGATCAGACTTTGTACAGATCCATGATAGATAGTCTACTATACCTAACTGCTTCAAGACCAGATATAGTTCAGGTAGTATGCATGGTGGATAGATTTCAAGTTGCACCAAAGCAATCTCACTTGAATGTTGTTACCAGAATCTTTAGGTATCTACAAGAAACACTCAATTATGGACTGTGGTATCATAAGTAGGGAAATTTCATTTTAGAAGCATACACTAATGTCGACTGGGCAGGCTGCAAAGATGATAGGAAGAGCACAAGAGGTGGTGCATTCTTTCTGGGTGACTGGTTGGTCTCATGGCATAGAAAGAAGAAGAACTCAGTCTCTCTATCCACAGCTGAAGCTAAATACATTGTTGCTACTACATGCTGCTCTCAAGTGCTCTGGATGAAGAAGACTCTCAAAGATATCCAAGTGGAAATTACTGATCCTATTCTCATTTGGTGTGATAATTCGAGTGCAATCAACATAGAAAAGAAGCTGGTCATGCATTCTAGAACAAAACATATTGCAATCAAATACCACTTCCTCAGAGAGAAGGTTGAAGGGCAAGAAGTAAGAATGGATTATGTTCCTACTGGTGTTCAAGTAGAAAACATTTTCACCAAACCTCTACCAGTAAGCATGTTTGAATATCTAAGACACAAGTTAGGAGTTGTATCATATGCATACAAGGTTTGTGTGGCTCATGGGGAGCCTTGTCTGGAGCACAGGGGGAGTGCGCAAGTACCCTTTGTCATTGAGTCAAAGGGGGAGAATGGAACTAGTATGTAGTGGAATGTATGGAACCGGTATGTAGTGGAATGTATGTAACCAGTATGTAGTGGAATGTGTGAAGTTGAAATCAATGCCAAAGGGGGAGATTGTTGGCATTTTGGCACTAAATTGTCATTGATGTCAACCAGTGAAGATGAAAAGGAAGAGTGTTAAGGTGTGCAACCACTACTAGATGCCATACTGGTCAACACGTGAAGAAATTGACCGATGAAGGAGTTGGAAGGCCGTGTCTTGATTGGAGTAATGTTGTGTGAAGCTGAGGTGGCAAGTAGGGTGTAGTTGGTGAAGTTTCACTCATTGGGTTGATGAAACTAATATTCATCATTAATGAAGGAACCACATATCTAGGAATCGTATTAGATTGATTGCAGCTTGAGGAAGAAGGAATGTAAGAGGAAGATTAGGGGAGTAGTTGATATTTGGATCAAAAACACAAGATCAAATAGAAAGATCACCTCGAGAAGGAAACAATAGGAGCATTAATGGCAATCTATAAAATGGAGATCAGATCTTTCATATCTGATTGGATTTAATTTGCCTTGAGGATGGTGTAGAAACCCTAACTGCCTAGTTTTTGAATCTACCTTTTGGCGGGAACCTATTCAATAAAAAAAGTGTAGAATGGACTGAAAAAGATGATGCTAGTGTGTTGTAGAGGGTTGAACCAAAGTGCAGTGAGAAGAAGGAGGTGAGGAGGAGGAAACTAGAGGAGAGTTTTCGATCAAGTTACAGTATGAGGTAGCAGACAGACTGGTGGGTCGATTGTATCGGTAGTTTCTCAATAGAGCGGTTGTGCTAAATCAATGAGGTGTGAAAGTGCATGCAGCATCCTGGAAATGACACTATGTGTGGAGAGACGGTGAGTTAATTGATTCAAGAGTTACAAAACTCATTTGTAGAAAGAAGACTTAGTTGCATTTAATCAGTATTTCAATATACATCACCAAGTCTGAGCTTGGTGTAGGGGTTGGTGCCCAAAAATCTGTGTAAATCTATGTTTTACTTGTGAGGTTGGATTAGAGCAGTATACTTCAGCAGCTTTTCTCACCGAGGTTTTTCTCATATTGAGTTTTCCTCATAAATTTGGTGTTGTGGCTTGATTGTGTGTGCATGGGCTCTTTGGCTTTCTTTCTTACATTACTTTTCTTACAATTTATAAGATTACAACATAAGATTGGCATTATTAAGATTGTTCAAAGAAAGTAATATATCTAGGAACCACTGATTCACCCCCCCTCTTAGTGGTATTATGTGTTCATCACTTAAACTTCATTCTATTGAATTATTGAGATGAAACAATCCATGAATCATTACTAAATTTTCTTATTTTAAATGAATGCCTAGTTCTTGTGTCACAGATTCTAAGGTTTCATTACCATGAGCATTCCTTTCGAAGAGTTTGAGTTTTGGTTATATATTTTTATATCTTATAATTTTATAATGCATAGAGGTAGATTTGTTTATAGTCTTATCTTTTATAGTAAGAATTCGACTTTATACCTACCAATTGCTTATTCTTAAAATCTAGAAAGCCTTTTCAACAAACACACATTCTATGGATCTTTCATATGGCCATAATGTCAGATGATATCTATTCAATTCATTATGTTAAATAGTTCACATTCCTTGTTTGTGCCTCACATTGTTCTTCATGTCTGGCAAGGTGTATAACTAGTACGTGGACTACGTCATCGTAGAAGTTTAAGTGACTTCCATGATCTAGAACTCATTTCCTACATGATGTAACCTGGACATTATCATTAATGGTATTAAGAGATTGAGAGTTAATTGTTCCTACAAACGTTAATGTTAAATGCATTCATGTACAATAATGAGGTTTCCAACTCTAATAGAAAAATTGGAACAAATTCAACTCTTATGATGTTAAATTGCACCATAATGATTGATTGTCAAATAGTATAGGGTCTTTTTAAATTATTCTTTAGTAAATCAATTAAGTAGTTGATCATGTCAAAACCAATTCAAGCATTTCTACCAATTACCAATTATATAACCATGCCTATTTGATGTCTTGAAAGGAGTTGAGTACATGTCATTGTTCCCTTCCTATTAACATCCCTTTCCTGTGAACATTCCAAAAAATGTTAAGTTGCCATTGAGCATTAAGAAACCCATTGTTGAGAAGTCAAACAACTATATGGAATCCTTGTGCCTCTCTCGCAAATTTGTGTTGAGCTTAATCATAAATGTAGAGGGGCAAATTAAAGATAAGATTACATTAGAGATAAACTAGGAATAGAGTATTTGATTAATTTTGGAAGTTATATATCAAATTTGCAAGTAAAAATCATATCTGGAGTTTTGTTTTGGATTTCTAGAGAAATACGATGCTTGTTTCTACATTATACATGGTGTCTTATTGGTTCTAGTTGTTTGTGCATTAATTCTTTAATTTTAATTTTAGAGGTTAGGAGTTCCAAATGAATGATTGTTATTAATGATTTTATTCTAAGTACACACCCACATAGTGGTTACACACACTACAATGAGAGTTAAAATAATATTATAGAAACTCTAGTGATTCATTAAAAATATGTGCTTTTTGCTTTAACATAAAACAAAGGTGAACATTCAATCTAAACACTTAAGGTATTTGAAAAGTTCTTGGTACAATGTTTAAGGTTTTTTGGAAAAATAAAGTAGCAAAATGTCATGTAGCAGTTAAATTTAAATCACTTAAGATTTTAAAATGTTATTTTTCCTTTTTCTTTTCACTGAATAGTCTAAGGCCAATTTGGGAGGGTACCGAATTATCTTAGGTAGACCTTGGCTTGATACTATAAATTCTTTCATAGGGTGCAAATCAGATGAAATGATTATTTCAAATGGAAATGTTACTAAGAAACTTTATTTATAATTTCCAACCGAACCACATCATGAGGTTGATCAAACAATATGGTCTGACCTTGGGGACAATGAGGATATACCCTAAACTGTTGGAATCAAGGTGGTCGTTGTGTTTTGGGCGTCTGTTTCCCTGCGGCCGTGGGTGATTGCCGGCTGCTTGCCCTTGGATTTTTGCTGCGTCCTTGGAGGGAGACTGCGGCAGTGGAAGATTGAGGGGCTTTTTGCCCCATCTTTGCTTTGTTTGGCTTGATTATTTCCAGGCTCGGGGTGCATGGGGGATCTTGGGGTCGCCTCTCCCCGGCCTACTGGTGGAGATTTGGAGATGGGTGAGCCAGCTTCGGGGGTGCATGCCTGCAGTAGGGCTTTGAATGGTAATTTCCAATCGAGGGAAGGAAAATCCTCTTCGAATGGGAAGCTCCGACTACAAAAAATTAATGGATGTTTGCAGAAAGCTGAGGTCCGGCCAATTCTGGTCATCCAACCTGAATAGGTGTCGGAGGATGTCGAGTACTGGAGTAATCACACTCTTATCTGCAAATTTCTAGGCCTTCATCTTTCATTGCCAGCATTGGATTCCTGGGCCCGTCAGATGTGGAACCCAGAAGGGGATATGGAAATTCTGTTAGCAGCTAATAATTATTTTATGGTTATCTTCTCATGCATGTCGATAGGAATAAGGTTTTCGAAGGTGGCCCTTATTTCTTCAACCAGGTGGGGCTATTCATCAAGCCCTGGCACACGGGCTTTAACTCTGCTGAGGAAATCCCCTCTCGGGTTCCGGTGTGGGTTCGCTTGCCGAGACTTCCGTTGGAATTCTGGAGGGAAGACATCCTACACTCAATCTCTATGCTTCTAGGAAAACCGGTGGGATCGGCTACACAGACTCAAGACCGTAAGGTAATTTCTTTTGCTCGTATCTATATAG
The DNA here is from genome assembly GCF_030272615.1 of Cryptomeria japonica. Classification (NCBI taxonomy): domain Eukaryota; kingdom Viridiplantae; phylum Streptophyta; class Pinopsida; order Cupressales; family Cupressaceae; genus Cryptomeria; species Cryptomeria japonica. The sequence goes on from NC_081412.1 coordinate 373,834,572, forward strand.
AAGTTGATTTGAATAATCTGTTGCTAGACTCTTTGGAGATTTGTATGGGCTCAGCTTCCTGGATCCAGCAGTTGGATTACAAGACCCTACCATTTAGATGTAGGATCTGCCATGAACATGGGCATCTATTTCGCAGATGTCCTAGGTATAAGAATCCCTCCTTGGATGCTTCAGGTCCTCCTAGGGAGGACAAGGGAAAGGCTACGGTATCTAATGGACCTGTTGACAGTGAGGGCTTTACTCAGGTTAAAGCTCGTAACAAGGGCAAAGGCAAGCAGAGAACCTGGATGGATAGGCGGACTGATGGTACCTTTAATAGGTTTGATGCTCTTGGAGACCTGGTCCAAGAGGAAGGTATCCCAGACGAGCTCTCCTCTGAGGCCAAAAATCAGCAAGAGATTCAGGTAGAGAACATGCAGAGAGAGGATCAGATTCCAGATACAGGGGACCTACAGGCCGAGCAGTTGGATATCGAGGTGCCCCATCCTGTTCAAGATACTGGGGATCTTCGTGGTTCGCAGGGTTCGCAAGGCCCTGCCTTGGTGACCACTGACCCCATTAGGTCTAAGGGGACATCTGATTCGGTAAAGAGTAATAAGGCTTCTCTTGTTTTAGGCATTCAGCAGAAACCCTTCAAAAAGGGGCCTTCAGATAAACCGTCAAAAAGTGGCAGGAAAACTGATCAGGAGAAGGTGAAGATAATGGGTGAAAATCTGGTAGAGTCTGGGTCTGTGCGACCCATTGATTCTCATTTCTCTCACCCCCATAAATGATTGTGCTATCATGGAATGTAAGGGGGTTGAACAACATCCCCAGGCAAAAGGTTGTTCGCAGATTAATTGAGTCTCAGTCGCCTGATATGGTCTTTCTTCAGGAAACTAAGCTTTCATTGGATGCTTTGGCTAATTGTGCTACTTATATATGGCCCCAGAGCTCTTGGCAGGGGGTGGGTGCCTTGAATAGTTCAGGAGGGGTGGCTTGCTTCTGGAACCCAAGGAAAGTCTCCCCATTAGGGTGGTTCTCCAGACGGTCATCCATTTCTTTGATTGTCACTAGTCTTGAGAATGGAGAAAGGTGCTTGCTATCCAATATTTATGCTCCCACGGACTTTGCAAGTAAATCCCAGTTATTGGCCCATATTTGTTTCATCTGATCCCTAGAACTTTATCTCCCATGGATTATGGCAGGAGATTTTAATGCAGTCATTAGCCTGGAGGAAAAAAGGGGAGGGCTTGCTAGGTTGGACCAATCTTCAAATCTGCTCAGAGATATGATTAGCTCATTGTTCCTCATTGATGTGAAGCCGACTAATGGTGTTTTTACATGGAATAATCGGAGATGTGGTGGTGAGGCTATCTCGGAAAGGCTTGATAGATTTTTGGTCTCATGCTATTGGATGGACAACAGGTGGATCACCAGTTCTGAAATTCTTGACTGGAGGGGATCTGATCACTGGCCTGTTAAGCTTTCCATCACATCATACAGGGTCACCAAGAATCCCTCTTTCAAATTCCAGTTGATGTGGCTCAGAGACTTGTCTTTACCTGATCTTATGGGGGATTGGTGGTATGAGGGGATGCCTGATCATGGTACGGCCATGTATACTTTCAGTAAAAGGCTCCAACATGTGAAGTATAGGCTTAAGAGGTGGAATAAACAATGCTTCGGTTCTCTACATGTTCAGAAGACTGCTGCTCAATCTAAGCTAGATAACATTACCCGCCAGATTCAGGACCATGGGTTGAACTCTGAGATGAGTGCAGCTGAGTCCTTGGCTCTCAAAGAACTGGAAGAATGGGAGCTTCGGGAGGAGATTTTCTGGAAGCAGAAATCCCGTATTGATTGGCTTCAGGAGGGGGATAGGAACACTGCTTTTTTCCACAACTCTGTTAAGGCACGAAGGCATGGGAACTCTCTATCCTCTCTTGTCTTAACGGATGGAACTCAGATCTTTTCTTGTGAAGATATTTCTAGGGAAGCAGTCAATTACTTCTCTGATCTCTTTTCTAGAGAGGATCCTGGAACTGGGCCTGAGGAGCGAGCCATCTTGGATTGTATCCCTCACCTAGTCTCTGCAGAAATGAATGACGTCCTCTTAAGCCCTATCTTGCTTCCAGAATTGGAGAAAATTGTGTTTAATATGAAGAAAGGTAAGGCCCCTAGTCCAGACAGGTTTCCGATAGAGTTCTTCCAAGAATTCTGGGAGATAGTAAAGTATGATCTCCTAGATGTGGTCCAGGAATCATACAGGAATAAATAGATGTTGAAGTCTTTGAATTCTACCTTCTTGGCTCTCATACCTAAGAAGGAAGGGGCTAATCAGTTGGATCAATTCAGGCCTATAGCTTTATGTAATGTTGTCTACAAGATCATCACCAAATTGATTGCTGAGAGGCTCAAGCCAATCCTTGGTTCCCTGATCTCTGCTGAACAAGGTGGCTTTGTTGACGGAAGACAAATTTTGGATGGAGTTGTGATAGCAACAGAGGTAGTCCATTCTATGGCCACTTCTAAAGAGAAAGCTATGTTTATTAAACTTGACATGGCCAAGGCTTATGATCGGGTGAGTTGGGAATTCTTACAGAAAATTCTTTTGACTTTTGGGTTTGCTGTGGAATGGGTCGATTGGGTTCTTAGTTGTGTGACCTCATCCTCCTTCTCAGTTCTTATTAATGGAGAACCTTTTGAGTTGTTTGGTGCCTCTCGGGGGCTACGGCAAGGAGACCCCCTATCTCCCTACTTATTCATTATCATGGCAGAGGGTCTTGGCAGATTTTTAAAAGCTCAAGTGCAGAAGGGTTTTATCCAAGGTTGGAGTTGGAATAATAGCCTTCCTCCGTACTCACATCTTCAGTTTGTGGATGATACCGGATTGATGGGTATGGCTAGAATTAGTGAGGCAGTGAATATCAGGAAAGCTTTAGATATCTATTTGAAAGCCTCAGGGTAGAAAATTAATGATGATAAGTCCTCTATTTATTTCTTTAACACTCCTCGACTTATTCAGAACAGAATTGCTAGAATTCTCAGGTTCCAAATTGGTTCCCTTCCTCTGATGTACCTTGGAGTCCCTTTGTCTTTGGGGGCTCAGCGAAAGGATTACTGGCAAGGGATTTTGGATAAATTCAGAAGTAAGGTTAGTCACTGGACTTGTAGATGGTTATCTTCTGCTGGGAGATTGGTTCTGCTTAAGACTGTGGTGTAGTCCCTTCCCATTTACAGGTGTTGTGTTCAAGTTCCCCCTTCTTTCTTTGTGAGGGACTTTGATGCTTTAACTCGGCAATTCCTTTGGTCTGGTAGTCTTCTTTCCTCGAAGTGGAGCCTGGTCAAGTGGGAGAATGTGTGTAGGCCGAAACATGCGGGTGGCCTAGGGCTTCGCTCGATGGCTCTTGTTGTCACAGCTTTGGCTGCTAAATTGTACTGGAGATGGTGTAACAGTCAAGATCAAGAGTGGGCCAAGATTCTTACCCTTAAGTACTTTGCTGGTGCGGATTGCTCTGAGGTACCACGTCTTCCTTTGGTGGGTAAAGGCTCCTGTATTTGGGATACTCTTAAGAGGGGTGCCCAACTTGTTAAGGAGGGGCTCTTCTGGATTTGCAACAAAGGCTCGGATACTCTATTTTGGCAGGACTCGTGGGATGGTCATCCTCCCATTCTTTCTAGTTTTCCCCAGCTCCTCCCCCTCTCCCAACATTTTATTAATGCTAGATGGCTTAAGGTGGAGAATTTTAAGTCCGTCAAGCATCTGGGGCAGGTTGAGATTACTTGCTGGAAGGACTCTCAAGAGTGGTCGATGGGTGGCTCTGAGGAGGACCGGGCCCTTCTCTCTAGAGTTCTAGAGGATAGGTTTTGCAACTCTCTCAGTGGGAGGGACAACTTGGCTTGGAATCCAAGTCCTAAAGGCAAATTCACAGTGGCTCAAGGCTATGCTATTCTTGACAGGAACCTTCATGGCCTGGCTGAAGTGCACTGGTGGAAGAAGGTTTGGAGCAGTTTTTCGTGGCCCAAATGTAACTTTTTCTTATGGTTGTTGGCTCAGAACAAATGCCTCACTTGGGAGAATCTTCGCAAATGAGGTTTTCAGGGACCTTCGGTTTGCGTTCTTTGTTCGCACAATGAGGAGTGTGTCTCCCACTTGTTTTTCCTCTGCCCCTTTTCGAGAGAGTTATGGCATAGATGGTGGGAGGCTTGGTGTCATGGATGTATTCATGCTACTTCTCTTATAGATTTCTGGGAAAGCTTGGGCAGACCTCCAGCGAAGACTTCTTTCTTACAGGTTGCCTGGATGGTTGGTCCGATCTTCATTCTCTGGAACCTTTGGCTAGAAAGGAACCGGCGAATCTTTTGCGATTCTAAACTTGGAAGCTCCCAATTGTGGAAGCTGGTTCTTAATAGGCTCTAGGAGACGATTTATGCTAAGTGTGATATGTCTGTTAATATAGATCCTGGGGATCAAGATATTGTGAGGAATTTGAACCTGGGAGACAATTGTCGAGGATGCACCCCCAGAAAAAGACTGAGCCATGGTAAGCAGCGAGTGAGTAGAGATGGGAGGTGGTCTCCTCCCCCGACTGGATTCTTGAAGATCAATACAGATGGGTCTTCTCGGGGGAACCCTGGTCATGCTGGCATTGGGGCTATTGGTAGAGGCGATGATGGTGGTGCGGTTTTCCTCCTCTTTGTTTACAAGGGTCAACATTCTAATAATCTGATGGAGGCCCTAGCTATTAAGATTGCTATTGAACGAGGATGCTCGTTAGGATGGCGGAAGATCATCTGTGAGTCTGACTCTCAGATTGTTGTGGATATGTTGAATAACCAGAAGTTGGAAGATGTTAGTTGGCAACTTGCCTCTTTGGCCAGACAAATTCTTAGTCTTGGTAGTTCCTTGGACTCTGTCTCATTTCGTCACATTCCTCGCGAATGGAACAGAGTGGCGGATTGCCTGGCAAAGTGGGCTTCTGAGAATGTGGGTAGATGGGATATTAATGATAGGGATGAGTTACCTTCTGAGTATTGTGAGATCATTGATCAGATGGTACTAGAGGACACGACTAGGTAGTTTGTTTTGGGCCTCAGGCCTTTGTTCTGTAACCTGATTTTGTTTGAATAAATTTTTACCCCTCTTTTTTCAAAATGAGGATATACCCTGCAAATTCTAATGGTAATTGACAGAAGTCCAATGCTCAAAATGTAGGATGAAGATGCAGTACTAAGTCATATAATCCTAAATGACTATAGTAGAGATGTATAAAACCCATCTTGTCCAGCTTGCTCTTCTTGTCCTCTACATTCCTTACTCCCTGCAGCATCATCTAAGAATTACTTATATACTACACATTTTCTTCATCCGATGCTTCCTCAAACTAGTAATCTAGGTATAATTTTCATGAATACTAAATCAATGAGTCTCCTCACCACTCAGGTGGGGCTTCCTCCTGATAAAAACCTCAATATCAACAACAAAATTTATTAGCAGTAATAGACATAATTATTTTCCCTACTGTAGAAATACATAACACATTTTACCTAAGATTATAGTGATATGAAGGGGCTTGACCCATACATTTGTACACAAAATATAACAATGACAATTATAAACCAATCAGGTAGCCTAAAAGGAGGATGAATCTAGCTGTTAAGGAAATAGTCAATATAGAGCTATAGAAGTTGTTGAACACTGAATTTATATACCTCATATATGGCAGTCAATGGATTTCACCTCTTGTCATCATTCTTAAGAAAGGAGAGAAATGGAGAGTTTGCATGGACTATATAGATATTAATTTAGAAAAAATGAAGGATCATGTTCCTCTTCATTTTATTGATCAAGTTTTGGAATTTATAATAATAAAAAAATACTTCTTGTTTCTAAATAGTTTCAATGACTACAACCATATAATAATTGCATCGAAGGATGATGACAAGGCAACATTTACTTGTCGTTGAGGCACTTATGCAGATACAATCCTAGAGTAATAAAAAATGTTATATGTTGATGCAAGGTGTACTACTCAACCATTATGTCTCTTAACAATGTATAAAAGTTGACCCTATGATGATAGGGGTAATAAAAAAATCTATTTGTTGTTGCTAAACAAAAGGATGTTACGAGTTTTCTAGGGTATGCTAGTTACTACAAAAGATTCATCAAATATTTTAACAAGATTGCATCACTATTAAATTTATTATGCTCACCAAAGATGCAAACTTTGAATAGACCAATGCTTGTCAAAAATTGTTGGAGTATAGAGAACACTAAGAGTGGGGGGGGGGGGGGGGGGGGTTTAATCAATGTTCTAAACACAATAATTCGAATCAACTTCTTTAAAAATATAACATAATATTTTAGGCAAACTTTCAAAAGAAAAAAGTATTATGGAGTAGGATAAATGAAACTACATATCAACATAGAAATCATTAATCCCACAAAAGAATCATGACTCAATGTTTTTCATGAGTGGAAAACCCTCATAGGGATGATAAACCACTCAGTAAAATGCCTCACTAGCTTAATCAGATAATCAAATGTTACAAAACCATATGCCTCATTGGTAACTGAAATGTCTCATTAACAAAGATCAACCATCATCATAATGTTTTAAACAACAAGACAGAGTATAACCTCTATTTCTTTACAAAAACATTCTTGACAGTCTCATTTTATTTGAGACCCAAGAATCTATATATATATGTTTGTGCATACAAGTATAACCTATACTATGAAGTGCTTTTATAAATTCATAACCAAATTGCTCAATTAAACCCTCAGTATAATGATTTGCTACAATGTATGAACCTCGTATTCCCACTCTTCAAAGTGGCTATGTCACATGCTCATAAAGAAAGAAATCCTTCATTATTTTCAATGAAAAATAAAAAACCCAAACGTTTTCACAAATTACCATTCCGTTCAGATATATGATATAGTAATTATCAAATGTGCCATTGCTAGTGTTTAAACAAACTTGTTCAACCTTTGTTTAAATAAAATATTCATAAAAACCATTTGAAAAAAAAGAAAAGTTTATTGATTAACCTTTATCCAATAGAAGAAGTGGATTAGGAACAAGAAGAGATTACCAGAAAACTGTGAGTTATTTGAAGAAATATACCAGCCCTTACAACTGCCTTAGTCTACATGCAACCATCAAGAGAAACCAATCACCATGTTCTCTATTTTGCAACTATTTTTGGAGCTTCAAGAACCCTCTATACTAGGGTCAAAAACCACCATCAAGACAAAAATCCTGTCACAGTCATTTGCAAACCATTTGTGCCCTAGCAATTCTCAGCTAGCATTTGAAGATCGAGCAAGCAAATAATAACAATAATTCTTTTGAAACAATATGTCCTCGAAACCCTATGTCATAATAATAGATATACCTTCGAAATAACTTCATAATGTCGATAACCAAGTAAGTGAATTTTGATAGGATACTAAGCCTTTACAAACAATGCCTTCAAAATGACACCTTTGATTTGTGCAATATTCTCACAATACCGCCAACATAATGGAGTGTATTTTCATGGGATTTTTTTGTTTCTCATGACTAAAATATAATAATTAATGCCCAAGGTCAATGATCTTATGAATATCATGTAATGTAGAAAGTCAAGATCATTATTTTTCCTATCCTTGTATTCACTTCGAATTTGATAGATTATTAACCTTGTATACATCAAGTCATTAACACCTTTATTTACCTTGTGTGTAATAAGTGATTAATGACTTATTAGTGAAAAGATAATAAGCCATCAATCCCTATTAGGGAAAAGAACATAAAGTGTCAATGTCTTAAGATCACAAGGATATAATGTATCAAATGTAACAATGTAACAATAGGATAATATTAAACATGTACCAAGAACAACATAGTATGTCAATCATATATGAATCATCCATCTTGTAACTTTCCCATTGAAGTGAGTATCAACACTTAATATGAACCAAACTATATACCCATTCACTGCAAAAATGTGTGTCCACTGTTCACTATAAAAATGTGTATCAATGACAAATCAAGTATCACTGCAATGGATGAGTATTCCATCAATACCAATCTGAAATGTCAAGCACTACAATATGAATCAATACAAGTGCCATCATGTATGAGAATGTATGCCAAACACAATCTGACAATTTGAAAGATGTCATGATATCTTAAAAGTATCAATATATCAATCACCAAAGAAATATGAGAAATATATCAAAGCATCTGAAGTGTATCACCAAAGCATCTAAAATGTATCACCACTAAAATGGGAGAACATGAAAATGGCAAGTCACACCTTTTTGTCAATAAGGAGACCAACACAAGAAAAAAAGATCAACAAACTCCCCCTTTGTCCTTGGTTGACAAAAAATATAAACTTTTCCCCCTTTTTGGCAACAAAGACCAAGGAGAGATGAGAAATATGTAACCAAAATTCTTTGCCATCTCAAGTTTATGAACTGAAAATAGAAGCTATTAGAACCATGGTGAGAACAAAAAGACCCAAAAAATCACTTATAGAGAGCTGAAAAATTATCATAAGTGTATCATAGAAAGCAACCTACAATATACTCAAAAGTACCAATAAAAAATTAGAAATGCAGAGAAATATAAGATGCTCAAACCGATATGCACAATATGTATTGTTACTAGCCAAGAATTTCAAGAGGTAACAACAAGAACAAAGAACATGTAAAGCAAGGATAAAAGATAATCATGTACATCCCCCACTAGAATGTTACAAAAATATGAATTAATAAAGAGAACTAAGGGAGAGAACACCAAGTCTATCCCTTAAGGATTCAAAAACTGCCTTTGGCAATGGCTTTGTAAAGATATCAATGACTTGTTCACCTGATGGCACATAGTCCAGAATGACCTCATTCGACAAGACCTTTTTCCCTTAGAAAATTATACTTGATAGCTATATGCTTAGTTCGGGAATGCATAACAGGATTTTTGGAAATATTTATAGTACTGATGTTATCACATAGAATGTACATAAATTGAGATACCTTGAATTTAATGTCTTTTAATGTTTGAACCATCACAAAACCTGAGTACAACATGTGGAAGCAACAATATATTTTTCTTGAGTAGTTGACATAGACACAATCTTGTATCTTGCTATGCCATGCTACCGACTTGCCACCCAAGAAAAAATGCACCTCCAAAAGTGCTCTTTTTGTCATCAAGACATCCTACCCAATCAGCATTAGTATAAGAAAGTAAAGTAAATCACCACGTCTTGGATACCACAAACCATAATCAATAGTACCATTGATATATCTAAGTATCCATTTAATTGCATCAAGATGAGGTTTCTTAGGAGAGGACTGGAATATGGATACCAAGCATACAACTTGCATAATGTCAATTCTTGTGGCAATCAAGTATTAAAGACTACCTATGATAGACCTATACATTGTATGGTCTACATCAAGAAAATCAACACTTTGACTTAATTTGCAACTAGTTTCCATAGGAGTTCCAACTAGTTTACTTGCATCCATTTGAAATATTTTGAGCATCTCTTTTGCATATTTCATTTGAGAAATAAATATACCCTTTTCAAGTTGAGATGCCTATAACTTCAAGAAGAAAGATAATTCTCCTAGCATGAACATTTCACACTTAGATTTCATAATGAGGAAAATTTGAGCACATGTCATCATCATTTCTTCCAAAGATAATATCATCTACATAGACAATAACTACAAGAATTTTATCACTTTTTGTCTTGTAATACAAATTGTTGTCAACACCTCCTTTTGTAAATCCTTGATCATGCAAATCCTTATCTAGTTTAGAGTACTAGGATCTAGGGGCTTGTTCAAGCCATATAATGTCTTTTTCAGTCTATAGACATGATCCTATTTACCTACACATTCAAATCCTTAAGTTTGTTCCATATAAACCTCTTCCTCAAGATCACCATTTAAAAAAGATGTTTTAACATCCATTTGAAACACTTTGAAATTTTTATAGACAAAAAATGCTAGAAAAATCCTTATAGATTCAAGTCTGGCTATAGGAGCAAATGTTTCATCAAAATCAATACCCTCAATCTAAGAGTATCCTTTACAAACAATTCTTTCCTTGTTTCAGACTCATTAACTTTGTCATCAAGTTTATTCCTAAAAACCCATTTTTCCCCATTAACATTTTTTTCCTTGGGACTAGGAACAAGTTCCCATGTCCTATTTTTCTCTATATGTTCTAATTTCTCTTGCATTGCCTTAATCCAAAGTTCATCTCTACTAGCTTCTAGGTAGGTTTTAGTTTCAATTTTAGAAATTAAACACAAATGTACTTGTTCACTTACATTAGCAGGCTTTCTTCTACTTTGAGCACCAGCATATTTATCGCCAATAATCTCTTCTTGAGGATGACTCCTTTGCATTGTTTTGAGGAAATCTTAGGTGTTGATCCCACAGGATTTTCAGGAGTATTTCCTCGACTTTTCTCTTCTTTTTTTGGTTTTTCTCCACTGTCTGGTGATTGGACTTCTTCATTGTCTTCTTTTTGCTATTCATAAGGCTACAACATCTCATCAACTTTCACATTAGTACTTTCAACCACTCTTCTTAATCTTTTATTGAAACACTTATATTCCTTATTGTGAGTGGAATAGCCTAAGAAAATACCCTCATCATGATGAGATTCAAAACTACCTAAACTATCATCATCTTGTTTGATAAAACATTTACTACCAAAAATTCTAAAATATCCAATATTTGCAGATCTGCCATACCACAATTCATGAGTAAATCTAGTGTTTACCCTTAACTAAACTCTATTTAGTGTATAAACTATAGTATGAACTACTTCTTTCCAATAAGTGTTAGGAATTTTTGCATCTTGAAGCATTGTTCTGGCCATTTCCTTAACAGTTTTGTTTTTCCTCTCCATTGTACCTTTTTGTTGTGGTGTCCTGGAGGCGGAATATTGTCTCTTGATACCATGTTCCTCACAAAAGTATACAAATTCTTTTGAAGTGTATTCTCCACCTTTGTCTAACCTAAGACACTTGATTTTCAGATCAGATTCTCTTTCAACCATTTTCTAGAATATTCTAAACCTGTAAAAAGCTTTTGATTTATGTTTCAAAAAGGTTACCCAAGTCATTCTGGTATAGTCATCAATTAAAAGCATAAAATTTCTTTCATTATTCATTGATTTTGTCCCTGTAGGATCACATAAATCAGAATGAACAAGTTGTACAGGTTTAGCTGTATAATTTTCTTTGGATTTAAAACTTACCTTTGTTTGCTTACCTTCCTGACATTCCCTGCAAACATTGTTGCTAGGTTTAGAAATGACTAGCATATTTCTTACATTCTGATTTTTACTAATCTTGACAAGATTGTCATAATTGACATGCCCAAGTCTTCTATGCCAAAGTTTACTTTCTTCAATTTACCTCATAAAGAAAAAATTGCCTTCTTTATCATTGTTTGTGGTTTCATGGAGATTATGAATGTCTCCATTTGAACTAAAATCAACCTCAACAGTTTTACTAGATTTGTTTCTTATTTCATAGCCTAGAGCAGTAAATGTGACTTTGAAACCATTACCACATATTTGACTCACACTGAAAAGATTATGTGTCAAGCCTTTTACAAAATATGTTGGAATCCAAGAAAACTGAGAGGGGGGGTGTGAATCAGTGTTCTACCGGAATGGAGAAATTTAACCTTATTAATACAACAACTCAACAACTGGTAAACATAAAAACATATAACAATAAGCAACAGTGCAACCACAAAGATGAACACCATAAAACCATATATTTATACGTGGAAAACCTCAAGGAGGAAAAACCATGGTGGGATTGGAGACCCACAATATCTATCCATTGATCAAATGAATAAATATTACAATAAGGGGCCTACACATGTAGGAAGGCACACTGCCTAGAGCACACTGCTCAACACAATGGAGTCTCATTGACTACAAAGAGGTTAACCACCTCAAAATATTAAGACAACAATCTAGAAAGAACTGCCTATGATAGAATCAAACATGTCAGATTATAGTTCATGTTAACCTCAATACTGGAGGTCTAAAACCTCTTACATAAACTCAACTCGATCACCTATGATCAACCAAATCCTCTGCACAAATGATTATTACATTATTCTCTCCTTGCCTATGATCTACCAATGAGATCTTACATATATTTATACAAGCCCTGGACCTAAACAATTAGGTCGGTCACCCAAATGATAATTCAATAGATCCATTACATAATCCTGAAATAGAATCATAAAACATATAGGCCTAAGGCCAAACAAACATCATCCAATCAATAAAACATCCCGAAAGCACATCAAAAGGATCCGCCAACACGTTACATGAAACCAGTCCATAACCTAGATAGAATCAGACTTAAATTAGATCCACACAAACCAAAGAAATGACACCAATCGGTCAAGGCATGAACACAATCACCATCAGCACCCTAAATCCTTTCTAGAAACTACACCAACACCACTTCTGCATTATATCAAAGATCTTCAATAAATCTCTGTCGGTGAAACCCTTACCGGACCTACAAAAAAGGCTTACTAGAACATAAGATAGCATCCTATCATCAAGTCAATACCAACTGACTGAAGCATAATTCAAAAGCATATGAACCATTCATACAAACTTATTCCATCATCCAGATCATACCGGTGACAATCAACTGATAATCTTCCCAATCCAATCCTTCTAGCGGAAGCCAGTAAACAACCATAACAACTAGTGTTGACATCAATGACAAAACATCAATACAACACATAATCAATTCCTCCATATTTCCAAAAAAGTAGACATCATCAATAGGAGTATTTGTGAGATTTTGCCAAGATCAAGAGCTCAATGAAATATACAAAATAGAGACACAATATAGGACAAGAATAAATTGTATTCTCATCAATAGAAAATGATCAATAATCAAATTACATACAATGTAGATGAGCTTGCTTATATAGGCAAGGCTAGGGATATGTGAGCACACAAACATGACATGTGGCTCAATAAGAAACAAGGGTAGGTAGGAAATAGGTGTGGGTAGGTAGGAGAAATAATATAATAGTCCACATGAGGTGGATCACCCACTGAATGTGGAGTGTAACAACAAGATCAACACCATAAAAGGTGGAATTTCTCCTACACACACTATCTCAATATGGCATAAACACCCAAGTGTCTCATACCCAAACTACTATGAAATGCATTACCTAAGTAAACTTAAGTAAGTGTAATAATATCCAAGATGAATAATTATTTACACCAACACCCCCCCTTAAGTGCAACTTAGGGGAATGCACTTAAGTCTACAATGCAACTAAGCAATGCAAGATGGGTCCCGGCTACGAGGCCATGTTAGGTACCCATGTACAAATGCAAATGCATGCAAACCAATGCAATGAAAACTCTCAAAAAGTGGGGAAAGAGAGAAAAACCCAATGGGAAAAAACCCTCCCGCAAAAAAGAGATGAAAAACATACAAGAGAACTCTCATAGAAGAATGTGAAGGACAAAACCCCATGTGAGGAAAAAGTCCCCCCCATATGAGAGAAGAAGAGAAGCTAGGAAGCCCCCCCTCAATGTGGAATCTGCACCAATGATAGAAGCTCGATGTATGAAGAAACTGCTCCACGAACATCGAACAACATTCCTCCCCTTAGGAAGAAACAAAACCAAAGGTGTATCCATGAAGTCTCCCCAATCATGAAGGGAAGATGTATGAAGAAAACTCATGATGAAAGGAATCTCTGAAAAATGCTCAAGTGTCCCCATGTCGATGCTGAAAGATACCCCCTCCAAAGGTGGTAAAATGTGCCACACTGCTGAAAAAGGCACTCCAAGATCTAGTGGAGATGGATGTAGAACATGTCCCAAAGACTCACATGTCTCCTCAAAACATAAAGAGACCTCCTCCAACTGCTGTACATAAGTATCCACAATCATGTCAACCTCTAAAGAATGATCATGTAGAGAATGAACAAGAGGGTCAGAGTGTGCCCTCGCAAAAGTTGAAGAAGGATCATCTTCATCGAAGAGAAGATGAATGTCATCAATGATGTCTCCCAAATCTGCAATGTAGGATTCCATAAACAAACCTGCAATGTCTCTCAAGTAATCATCCCATGAATCTGAAGCTGGAAGACAATGAATATCCTGCTGCATTGAATCACATGAAGGCAAAACTGTCGCACTATCTACATCATCAAGTGCCATAGGTGATGTGATATCAATATGAGGAGATGAAATACAAGACTCAAGAATGGGTTCACATGTGAGAATCCCCATGTTCAAGTGCCCAAAGTTCTCCTCAAAATCTGAACCATCACAAGAAGTGTGATCATCATGTGTAGAATCATCAAATGTGAAATCATCATCATCAACAAAATCTAAAAAGGAGTATAACTGAGATGCATGATCAACCACCCCAGTCGCAATGATAGCTCTAGTCTCCAAGTCTCTAATGAAAACTGAGTCAGGTGTGAACTCCACAACCCTCTTAGTTGCGCCATGTGTGATTTGATAGATAGAAAGGAGATTGTTTGTCAAGTGGGGTACACACAACACATCATTGAAGGAGTTATCCCCAATGTCAATAGATCCTTTCCCAATCACATCCATGTATGTATGATTGACCATCAAAATCTGTGGCATGGTGCAAGGCTCAAATGTAGAGAACATAGACTGTGAAGATGCCATATGATGAGAAGCCCCTGAATTTAGAAGCCATCTCTCTGAATCATGACTGATAGTAGCACATAGAGCTTTTCCTTTTCTTGTTCCAAAAGAGTGAGTCTTCCCACTTGTAGAAGCCATGAATGCTTGCCCTTTTCCTTTTGAATGTGAGGAAGTGGAAGTTGATGAATCATCCTTCTTGTAGACTTTAGGCAAATCAATGTTATGCTTTTTGATGATATGTGTGAGCTCATCAATCTTCTTAGAATTCCAACGATGCTCCTCATGACCAAACTTTTTACAATAAGCACAAGTAGGTCTCTCCCTCTTTGGTGAATTATCTCTCTTGGAAGAGGATGAATCTCCTTGTTGTGGAGAAGAAGGTGCTTTTTCTTTAGGCTTTGATTGCCATTTCTTCTTGTTTGAGTTGTCCTTTCCTTGATTTCCTTTGTTCCCTTGATTTCCTTTGTTCCCTTGATTTGCCACTAATGCTTGAGACTTAGAAGCCTTAAGAATGCCCATGCTTATCAACTTAGTTTGTTCCATCATCAACATTTCATTGAAAGCATCAAATGTAGGCATTTTGTAGCTTGAACCCATTGTCATCCTATGGGTTTGGAAACTAGAAACAAATGTTGCATATTCTTATGGAAGCTTGCCTATCAAGTTGAATATCAATTGAGTATCCTTTTTATCAATGCCACAATCTTTGAGTTGTGCCCTCAACCCATTTGCCTTAGTGACATAATCTTGTATAGTATCAAAGTTCTTGGGATCTAACATGGTGAGATCACTATCAATTTGATATCCCCTAATCTCATCAACTTGACCATACAACTCTTGAAACTTTTGCCAAGCATCCTTGATTAGAGTACACTTCTCAATATGAAAAATGAGATCCTTTGATACATACTTTCTTAAGGTACCAATTGCCATGATATTTTTAGTGAGCCAATCCAAGTGACCAATTGGATCAACCTTAGGATTAGCGGGAGCAAAAATAGTTCCATCAATGTAATGAGTGAGTCCTTTTTCCATGAGTTTACTCCATGCATCAAATTTCCAAGTAGCATAATTATGAGGAGTTAAGAGAGGAAACTTAGAAGAACCCATAGCAGAAAAAAGGAAGGAACACAAGAGCTCAAAAGCACAAGAGACACCCCCCCCCAAATTCACTCAATCAAAGTACCCCCCCCAAAGTGATGATTTTGGCACTTTATATTTAGTGCGATTATAATGAGCCACTTGCAAAACAAGGCAAAGTGGACTTATGATGCAAATTTTACAACTTCTCAAATGAGATACAAGAGACTTCAATCAATAGTGCAATGAATCTAACTGAGATTCAAGCATATATACAAGTACCAAGAGAGCCAAAATGGCCAAAATCTGAAAGTACAATTTATACTTACAATGGCATCAATTTGATAGCATCATGTGAAAGTAGACAAAAAAATACGCACTTTCAAAAAAAAGGCACCTGAAAAGGAGGTCGTATGACCCTAAACGAAGCCTCTGAAGTTGCAAAAACTGGGATTACTCAGGTACAGTCACCAAAAACTGAATTTTTTGAAAAAACCATGCATCAAAATCAAAAAAATTCTTCACCACTATGGAGAGCACGAAATTATAGCCCATTTGAAAAAAAATCGCACCCAAAAAGGAGCAAAAATGAGCAAGTTATGGCAATTTGAAGTTGAACTGTAAAATCAAAAAGCTCAATGAGAGGGGCCAGCAAAATTTTTGAAAAATGATGATGTGTCGCTGATGTCAGCAAGTCATTGTGTTAAATTTGACGGTCGTATGACCGTCGCAAAAACCTCACCTCCTTGCTGACTGGGCATCCGTATTGTACGGACAACTGACTGGGCAGATGACTATGCAAGCCGTACCGTATGGATTTGCTGACTATGCGGTGTGCGTCAGCTCTGCGTGGTAGATGACGAGGCGAATGTACGGATGACGTGGTGTACGGGTTTTACCCGCGGGCCAGTGGCCGCCTGCCACGTGGCGGACGTGGGTCCTCCTGTCTGGTTGACCGCTGGCGGAAGGACTGGACGCTTGGGCGGCGGCGGACGATAGTGGGAGGATGCTCTACAACTGCGGGGGAGCTGAGGAAGATGCCCGTAGTGGTGGTGGCAGGAGAGTCCGGCGGGGACCTGCAGGCGGTAGCGGCAGGTCGTTCTGCGGGTACACAGCACGGACGGCGGTGTGCGGAACGAGGCGCGGGCAGCGGCGTGAGGAAGGGAAAAGACAGTCGGCACTGACAGCGGCCGGTCCGGACCTACAACCTGCGACACGCAGGTACGGGGGGGTCTGCGGACCCCCAAACACAGAATTTTTTATTTTTTCCGACGAAAATTTTTCGAATTTTTTTTTTGATTTTTAATTTTTCAAAAAAAAAATTTCAGAAAATAATTTTTTTTTTTTTTGAAAAATATAATAATTAAAAAAAATTCGAAATCCGTACAATACTAGCAAAATTGGCGAAAAAAATTTTCTCACCAAAATAGGTCGACTTTATAACCAAAATTCATGGAAACAACCACTTGAATGCAATGATGAGGTCGGATCTGGTCTAGGATGCCTCCAAAAGATGGTGCTCCTCAGATCTGCCTCTTGACGTCGCAATAATGCCTCTTCAAGACGAATCAATGAAGCCCGAATAGCTCTGATACCATGTGAGATTTTGCCAAGATCAAGAGCTCAATGAAATGTACAAAATAGAGACACAATATAGGACAAGAATAAACTGTATTCTCATCAATAGAAAATGATCAATAATCAAATTACATACAATGTAGATGAGCTTGCTTATATAGGCAAGGCTAGGGATATGTGAGCACACAAACATGACATGTGGCTCAATAAGAAACAAGGGTAGGTAGGAAATAGGTGTGGGTAGGAAGGAGAAATAATATAATAGTCCAAATGAGGTGGATCACCCACTGAATGTGGAGTGTAACAACAAGATCAACACCATAAAAGGTGGAATTTCTCCTACACACACTATCCCAATATGGCACAAACACCCAAGTGTCTCATACCCAAACTACTATGAAATGCATTACCTAAGTAAACTTAAGTAAGTGCAATAATATCCAAGATGAATAATTATTTACACCAACAGTATTATTGTCTAGAAGTATGGTTACTTTTCCTTTGATCTGCACACAGTGATCATTTCCAAATCTGACTAGACCACTAGTGTAATATTCATATTTGATAAACATGCTCCTATCACCAATCTTGTGGTGAGAGCATGCACTATCTACAGCCCATAGATATTTCTTTTGAGCATGTAAAAATGTTTGGACTATCATTGCTTCAGCTTTTGTTTTTCAAACTAGTTTTGTTTTACCATTACTTGAAGATATCTTGAGATGATTAAGTCTAAAAAATTTTGCTATGTGCCCAAAATTCCCATAGTTAATGCATTTCAGTTTGTTCAAGAAATTAAAGAGACTTCCATTTACAATTTAACTAGGTTTTCTTCTAAACATAAATTTACATTTATTTTCTTTGTGTCCATACTGACTACAATAAAAACAATGGCCAAAGAAATGCAAGTCATATTTAAAAGATTTACATTTTCGGTCAATAGACTTCTCCTTTGCAACATCAATATGATTTTATAAGTTGAGCATTGCCCTTCTATAAACCCCAGACCTGTCTTTTTTTTGTGGTCTTTTTTCTTTATTCAGAAGATCTGTCAACTTGTCACTGCTTTCACACATGACAAGATTTTTCTTTAAAGCAATAATTTTTGCTTCTAATTATGTTGCAAAATTACATTTCAATTCAATTAAATCCCAAAACACATTAATGAGACTAAATGTTGAAAGAAAATTAAGAAAATGAAACTCAAATTCAGCCTTCTTATGAGCGTCCAATTGTCCTCTATCTCTAAGGACTCTTCAAGTCATTTTTGCTCTCAAATTTTGTGCACTTGGCTTTTAGAATGACAACCTAGAGAATGAGATTACACTCAAATGCAAGGAAATCCTTCCTACACTATATGATGATTTTCTAGATGATGTGTAAATTAGGACCTACATGATTTAAAATTGATTCTATATTGATTTATGCTAATGATAATTCTATGAAAATGAAAAAGCTAAAAGATTGCTAACATGCTTAATTGCTAAAAAAATGATCTATTCTTGCTAAAAATGCTTCTAGACTCTAGACCTTGATGTGTGCCAATGAGGGTTTATTTATAGATTTTTGAAGGCTCATGTCCTAGGTGGAAAAGATGCATGATTAAGATTCAATTTGAGGAAATGAAGGGTTGTAGATGGAGAAGTTAGAGAGAAAAGTGGATCTTGTTTCCTTAAGGGGAAACAAATTATATGTGAAGAGTAGAGATGAAAAAGGAATGATAAGTGTCCTTAGTTGGTTGCAAATGCTAATGAATACTAAGAGGGGGGGGTGAATTAGTACGCCAAAAATCTCTGTACTAAAACACTTAAACAGTTTAAAGATAAACCAGTAAAATAGTTTAATAGACAGACCGGTTATCACACATGCAAACCAAAATGTGAATAAAGCATTCACCCACAAAAGCAATACAACCATAACACAAGATATTTGACGTGGAAACCCAAATGGGAAAAACCATGATGAGATGGAACTCACAAGTCACTATCTGCAGAATAGAAACTAGACTGGTTAAGGTCTTACAATGTTCTTCACCAGAACAGGTCCTATTAGGAATCTCAATCTCTGTTAGGAGATAAGTCCAATTAAAGATTACCTTGCTAGAGGATTTTAGATTCACAGAGGTGAACCACCTTGTTAGAGGATTTTACAAAAGGCTTTTGGGCCTACCCGGTTAAGTGCTACAGACTTGTCAAAGATGTGAGTAATCAACAAGTGTTTGATCTATCTAATAGCACAGACTACTTGGTTAGATGTAGTATAGCTCACAGCTAATGCATTCTAGCATTACTTTAGTCTTCTCTATCTCTCACTCAGTTACAACCTGATCTTCTCAGATAAGATTGCTCTTACAACAACTCATCAACCACCTTAAACCCTAGTACAACATAAACCCTTTCAGCAACAACCTAAAACCCTAGACATGATGTCCTTTTAAAGGAATCTGATTTCATGTGGGTCCAATAGGATTACATTACAATTTCCTAAGTTCAATGAATCTAGACATACTCAGTAACACGACACAAGAAGCACCGTCAGTGTGTCGGCACCATCAAACAATCAGTGGATTGGTAACTCATCACAAAATGCCAGTTGGTAATGCATCACAGAGTATTACCGGTTCATACAAAATACCAGTTGTCGGTTTGACAAAAATGAAGACTGGTAAGAATGTGTTATGCCACTTTTCTCCCTCATACTGCTTGAGATCTACGAACCGCTTGGGGTCGACATGCCGCTTTAGACTGGGAAACACATTCTACAAAATCACCAATAGTCTACAGACTAGAATACAACATACCGGTTGGAACAGATACCCGTTGAGCTCCAGCTCATACATATAAAGGGGATCTTAATGCAAGTGTGTTTCCATCAATGACAATCACAACATAAACATCAAAAAATACCAACAATCTCCCCCTTTGGCATTGATGGCAACACTTAGGAAAATAAAATTTTGACATCTAAGTGTTTTACAACAAAAACATGCCATTAACAAAATTGCTCCCCCTAAGCATATACATTATCCCTTAATCAATATAATGTGTAGACACCTAAAAATGGTCAACACTTGCGGAGTCATACTTTAACATTTGCGCATTGCCTCATTTTAGGTTTTTGCGTCGCATTAACATTTCTCCTATGATTCGCACTTGGTCTTTATCATTTGCGAGCATCGAGTCATTCTTCTACATTCTTCATTCGTCTCGCTCTCAAATTTGGTCTTGTCGACAACACTATCCAGTCATGATTTTGATCAATTTTATCCTATCGCATCAATGGGCGTGCTCATTTGTCATCATTTTGGACATCGTCAATCCTAATTAGGGTTTTGTCCTCTTATCAATCTTATCGATTTGTCATCAATCTTTATCATTTTCAATCTTGTCATTTTGCGATCGATTTGTCATCGGTCGTTGTCATGTTCGATCTTGTCATTTTGCGGTTGATTTGTAATCGATCATGGTCATTTTTAATCTTGTCATCTTGCAATGTATTTTGTCATCGATTCTTGTCCTCTTGTCGATCTTGTCATTTTGCGATCGATTTGTCATTGATCGTTGTCTGTCTCAATTATGTCAATTTGGATCAATTTGTCATTGTTCCTCATCAATTGGCGCATTTATCAATCAAATTATTTATCATATTGGTCCTTTGTTAATCAAAATCATGATCGATATCAATTCTCTTCAATCAAGACCTAATTGTCATTCTCGCATTGCTAATTTATCTTCTAGGGTTTTGTGATTTAATCATTTAACCTTGTGTGCCATTTCTTCCTCTAGGATTAAATAATTTATTTATTTATCCTAGGTCTTCTTGTCACAATTAAATGTTCATTTAATTGGATAATTATTCCTCTTTGTGAATTAATTAATTTACCTAATTTCTAATTTTCATCAATTTCTTAATTTTCTAATTTCTTAATTCCTCTTTTTCTAATTTTCATCAATTTTCTAAATTCTTAATTTCAATTTCCTCCTATTTCTCTCCTAAATTCATGGGAATGACATAGAAATTTGTCATAATTTGTCATAATTGACAATCAATAAATTCATGACATAGAAATTTGTCATAAATTGTCATAAATCCTTGCATAGCAATTAGTCATAGACATGTCATAATTTTGCTATTCTTGATTTGAATTTCCATTCGAATCACTATCATGCTAATTTGTTCATCTCTCCAACTCTTCTATAAATTGGATGAATTTCTTCAATCCAATCCCTAATAATCCCTAATCAGACTATCGAATTTACGCTTCGAGTATTCTTGTGTCAATGTCAATCTTGCTTTCACAATTAGGTGTATGCACTTGAAGGTGAGATCTACAACAAATCTATTTGGAGAAGAAAGAAGAACAATGGAGCCGCATGAAGGAGCATTCAAATCATATATTTGGTTTGCTTAATTTTTAGTATTGAATGTTTTTATTTCATGTCTCTATTGAATGTGTTTAGGATTAGATCATTGCAGTTGTTCTTTCATGATTGAGCTAATGACTAATCTTTTGATATGCTTGTGATGATTCCTAATTTCCTATGCTACATAATGTATATAAATTTTGCATACAGAGCATAAACATTGAGATATCAGAGCATAAAGCATATATCAAAATTTTTAAGCCAGATACTTCTCTCTATTCTTCTCCAAAATAGATAGAGTACTTCTCCCCCTTTGCCAACAATGACAAAGTACCACTGAACAACCCTATTTCCATATTAAAATAATAAAATTTTATGACAACAAGGAATAATACTTGTCAAAAACTGATTTATAGTCCTACAAAAATTGTTTCATTGATAGAGACTAGGACTCAAGTAGGGAGGTGGCCACTTCTTTCTCTGTTTACATCTAGGATACGTGTTCTTCCATGGCATCAACTGTGCTCATCTCTTGCGTAACTATCAAGGCATCCAGGTTCAGATAACACTTCTGAAGAATTTGCAGACGTGGAAGTAAAACCAGTTGTAGCTCCTACAAATCTCTAGACCGTGTACTGATCTCTTGCTCCATTTTGGCTGATTGGCTCTGAAACCGGTGAATGGTTTTCCCATAAGTTGCAAAGGAATCATAAGATTACTTAAAATGTGCTTAAGTAAGACTGTAAGTCCATTTGAAGCTTTTTCTTCTGGGCTAGCACATCATCATAGAATAGATGGGGTTGACAGATTTTGCTTAGTAGTAGATTTCCCTCATCCAAAGCATCCCTTATATCCTTTTGGTCTTTCAGCAGTTCAGACCGGAGTTCATTCAACTTCTTCACCAGAGCAATGTTAAGAGCCTTTTGATGCTCTTTCTTGACATTTGCCTCAGCTGCTTCTTCTAGGCTCTGCACTTGATCATCCACTACAGTACATAGTAGCTTAAGTTGTGCTAGTGATGATTCAATGTTGGGAAGATTGGTACCGGGGATCAAACTAGTAAGGGTGTCTACAGCCGCTTGAATTATATCTTGCTCCTTTTTCCTTTGAATGATTTCAAGGTGCTCTTGAGCAACCTTGATACTCTGCATTAGCTCTGATTCACTTGCAAACTGGAGATCAATAGGACTAGAGATATCAGCCGGTTTGGCTTGACTCCTGGTTGCCTTCGGAGTCTCCATCTGTGTGTTCTTCACCGCTTCCACTGCCTTGTCTTCTTCTTCCTTCTTCTTTTTCTCTACTTCCTTCTTCTTTTTCTCTGCTTTCTTCTTCTTTTCTTTTTCCTTGTCTTCCTCTTCTTTCTTTTTCCTCTCAGCTTCCTTCCTCTTCTCCTCTTCTCTCTCTTCCTCTTCCTTCTTCTTCTTTTCTTCTTCCTTCCTCTTTTCCTTTTCTTTATCCTCCTCTTCCTTCTTCTTCTTTTCCTCTTCCTTCTTCTTCTTTTCTTCCTTATCCTCTTCTTCTTTCTTTTTCCTCTCATCTTCTTGCTTCTTTTTCTCTTCATCTTTTCTTTTCTCCTCTTCCTCTTTTCTCTTCTCTTCCTCTTTCCATTTTTTCTCATCTTCATCCCTCTTCTTCTTCTCTGCCTATTCCTCAGTCACTTCCTGTCTTTCCTCGGCTTTCTCACTGCCCTGTTTGGCCTATTGCACTTGTTCTATTCCCTCAGAAGGTATGTCCTGAGTGACATCTTCTATATCCAGGGCATCGACATCAATAGTGTCGATTGGTTCTTCAATCGGGTTTCCTTCTTCATCAAAAACTTCATCCGATTTGGATATGACCAGTTCTTTTTCTGCTTGCAGGTTGGCCATACGTGCTTTGTGAGCTTGGATAGCATGATTCATATGTTGATAAGTGTCTTTTTCAACATCATCAATTCTTCCCTCTAACAACCAGAGTCTTCTTCTCCTTGTGAAGAAGAGTCCTTTATTTTGGTCCAAAACATCAAATAATTATGAGTTTGAGAGGTCAAGAAAGTACTGTGCAAAGACTTTCTCCCTAATTTCATGTTCTTTTTCTATGGCAATGCGCCATTTATTATCTAGTGCCTTATATAATGAATCCAGTGTCTGAGATTTAATCTCTGATGGTGACCAGTCATTCTTACACAAATAAATAATAATTTCCTGTAGTACTTCTTCTTTCTCCTCATCACTAAAATCATCATAATAATCTACTAAATCATGAAGTAATTTTCTCCTAATATTCTTTATTGTTCTTTGACAATGTGTCAAAGGTTTATATGAGGAGATATTGATATTTACCGGTGCAGACGCTGCCAGTTCATTCTTCTTCATCTTCTTCGTTTGTCTGGCCTTCTTTGGCATTTCATCAAACTCAGTCTCTTCAGAGTCTGGTTCATTTGACTTAGTCTTCCTTTTTCTTTCAAAGACTTTTGCCAGTGCCACTTCTGGTTTCTTCTTTGTAGGTGACCGCTTGGTCACTCTTGGAGTTGTAGTAGTAGCCAGTGTCGATGCTGCAGGCACTGCCTTTGCTTTCTTTGCTGCCAGTTCTTTTCCTTTCTTAACAGAGGGTTCCTTGACCGGTGCAATCCTTTCCAGATAGGTTCCAGTCCTCTTTGCCTTGGGATCAAGAGGTGAGGCAATAAGGGTTGAGGCATACCCTTCCAGCATATCGTACATCACCTCATAGCCCATTGCCTCCACTTCTTCCATTCTAGGCTCAATAGCCTCCATTAAGCATTTGTCCACCTGGATGGTGAAACAGATGTCATCTTCATATTTCTTGACAATATCACCTAAGATCCTCATCCTTTGACTCATTTTCCATCTGAACTCATCAAAATATTTATTCAGCACATCAGGGTAACCGGTTCCGATAGCTTGAATGCTTTCCTTGATCTGCTTGGTTACCGGTTGGTCAGGAGACCACTGGACATCTCCTACTCCAGTAAAGTAGCCTTGGAAATAGAAGAACAACCCAATCAATAGTTCTCTGAAATTGAATCTCAGTGCATTATACTGTTTGATCGACTTCATATTAGACAGGAGTTGCCTTTGCATACCGATGCACAGGTCAAATGATGCATCCTCTTTAATCATCCGGTAAGCGGCATTTACCGCTGCAGTAGATATAGAGTTAATTTTGCTGGCAAAGAATGTTCTATAGCCTATCACCATGCAGGCATACTTAACAAGATCATCCTTGATGGAGTTGACTATCATGCCTCGTGAATCGCTTGTTGAACCGATGAGCTTGGCCATTTCAGTTTTGCTTATCGTTCTTAGGGATGACACTTCCCCTGTGTTGCAAAAACCGGTGACTGCATGAATTGCCTGCGGCATGATATCATGTGTCCTTTCCAGGTATATCTTGTCATCATGGACTCTGCTAAAAATGATCCTAATATGATCCTCTGTAAAGTCTTCCAGAAAGTATACTGCATTATGGAGTTTCTTCTTCTCTAAGATACTATATTCCAGTTTGATTTTCTTATCCTTTCCACAAAATAGACCTAGTTGAGAGTGGATGGCTAGAGACCCTAGGTCTTCAATCTTGCAATAAATATAGTTAGAGATTCCCTCTTCTACTATCACTCCAGCCAGAACTTGTGATAGGGCATTATACTTTGACTTCCTTTGAATGAAACTTTCAGACTCAATGGATGTAGTAGAACTGGTGTGAGATGCGGATGCCATTGTAGAATATTTTAAGAACTCGAGGAATACCTTTAAAATGTGAATTTAGGGCTTTCTGATTCTGCTTCACTCCACACTCCATCGGTTGCCGAATCACCGCTTTGTGTTCTCCACTTGACCGTTTGCAAACTGAATTTGAATCTCCTTCAAGATTTGTCAATTTCTTGAAATCTCAGCTCAAATCGCCTTTTCTTCGCTCTGCTCTTTGAAAAACTTTTCTTCGCTCAAAAAAAGATAGTGAGAAATGATTTGAAAAATGCTTTTATACATGTCTCTCACCTACCACCATTAATGCTCCTCTATTAGGGCGTAAACCCTAATATGCCTTTTTACTATTTCTTGTCTTCTGCCATGCGACAGGTATCACATACCGGTTAAGGTCTTTTACCGGTGTAAACTGGGGGTTCAAAAACATTTCACCGTTTTTCTCCCCCTAAGCCTTTTGAAGCTTAGTTTGCCGGTTCTGATATTTCCACACTAGGTGCAGAAACCGGTTCCTCTTCCAACATTGTTGGTTTCTTCCTCTAGGTTTTGTTCATGTCCACTTGAACTGTTTCAACATCAATTTCTCCTTTCGGAGTGACCGGTATATCATCAGATATACTATTTCTGCTTCTGCAGAATCTTGCAATGTGACCCAATTTGTTGCAGTGGTAGCAAACCAATCCAGGTACTCTCCAAGGTCCATTGTTCATGTTTCCATTCTTCCTTCTGCATGTTGCAGCAGTGTGACCATGACCATGACAGATCATACAATTTTCTCTCCATCCGGTTGCCACTTGATGGCCACTGCTTCTTGACTGATGATTGAAGACATTAAACCGGTTGCGGTTCCAGTTCACAAAAGGTTCAGGACCAATTCCTTGGGTACTTTGAGGATATCTTCTAGTGTTATTCATCACAGACCTGCATTCAAATGCTCCATACCCAAACTTGTTGCATGCATAACAATGACCATTGAACTTATTGGATCTAGGTACATTGTTAATAAAGTAAGGAAAATTATTGTAGGCTTTTCTCCTACATACATTGGCAGTGTCTCCTTTTTTAAGACAGTTAAAGAAAATAGATTGGAATTTTTGCTTACCTTTTCCTTTGAATGTTGGTTGCTTCTTTGATGCTTCAACATTTGTTCCTGAGGATTCTCCTTCCTCATGTCCAGAGAAACCAAGTCCATTGGTATTCTTTACTGGTCTAGATGACTCAAGCTTTTGCTCTAGCTTGATAGTACTTTTGCTGAACTTAGCAAGTATTTCCTTTGACTCGGAGAGTTCTTTGGAAATAGCAGTATTTGTCTCCATTAGGCTTGCATTTTCAGAGATGGCTATGTTCAGTTCATCTTGTACTCCTTCTTTTTCCATTCTGCTCTCATGAAGGCGAGCAGTCAATGCACTAATCTCTTGTTTCAACTTGGAGATCTCATGACCTCTGTCCTTCACCAGATCTTCATCTTTCCTCCCGTTCTAAAGCTCTTGACTAAACCGGATAGTCAATCCTTCCAACTCCTTTCTCAGGTTGGAGTTTGATTCATTCAACGTATTTACTTCTTCTATCATGGCTTCCATATCTTCTTCATCTGCATAACTATTTTCAGATAGCTCCATCAGCTTTTCTGCATGTTCTCTCTTTTTTGCTTGAGATGCCTTTTATTTGACCATAAGATCATCATAGACTTGCTCAGACTGAGTGAGCTATTGATTAAGTTCCCTCAAGGTGTATTCCCCCATATCTCTTTCCAAATGGTTAAACTTATAGAAAGGTTGGCTCTGATACCAATTGATGAATACTAAGAGGGGGGGGGT
Source organism: Cryptomeria japonica (assembly GCF_030272615.1). Classification (NCBI taxonomy): domain Eukaryota; kingdom Viridiplantae; phylum Streptophyta; class Pinopsida; order Cupressales; family Cupressaceae; genus Cryptomeria; species Cryptomeria japonica. The sequence continues at coordinate 373,861,802 of NC_081412.1, forward strand.
GAATTAGTATGCCAAAAATCTCTGTACTAAAACACTTAAACAGTCTGAAGATAAACTGGTAAAATAGTTTAACAGACAGACCAGTTATCACACATGCAAACGAAAATGCGAATAAAGAATTCACCCACAAAAGCAATACAACCATAACATAAGATATTTGACGTGGAAACCCAAATGGGAAAAACCACAATGAGATGGAACTCACAAGTCACTATCTGCAGAATAGAAACCAGACTGGTTAAGGTCTTACAATGTTCTTCACCAGAACAGATCCTGTTAGGAATCTCAATCTCTGTTAGGAGATAAGTCCGATTAAAGACTACCATGCTAGAGGATTTTAGATTCACAGAGGTGAACCACCTTGTTAGAGGATTTTACAAAAGGCTTTTGGGCCTACCTGTTTAAGGGCTATAGACCTGTCAAAGATGTGAGTAATCAACAAGTGTTTGATCTATCTAATAGCATAGACTGCTTGGATAGATCCAGTATAGCTCACAACTAATGCATTCCAGCATTACTTTAGTCTTCTTTATCTCTCACTCAGTTACAACATGATCTTCTCAGATAAGATCGCTCTTACAACAACCCATCAACCACCTTAAACCCTAGCACAACATAAACCCTTTCAGCAACAACCTAAAACCCTAGACATGATGTCCTTTTAAAGGAATTTGATTTCATGTCGGTCCAATAGGAATTACTTTACAATTTCCTAGGTTCAATGAATCTAGACATACTCAGTAACATGACACAAGAAGCCCCGTCAGTGTGTCGACACCGTCAAACAATCGGTGGATTGGTAACTCATCACAAAATGCTAGTTGGTAACTCATCACAGAGTATTACCGGTTCATACAAAATACTGGTTACCAGTTTGACAAAAATGAAGACTGGTAAGAATGTGTTATGCCGCTTTGCTCCCTTGTACCGCTTGAGATCTATGAACCGCTTGGGGTCAACATGCCGCTTTAGACTAGGAAGCACATTCTGCAAAATCACCAATAGTCTAAAGACTAGAATACAACATATCGGTTGGAACATATACCGGTTGAGCTCTAGCTCATACATATAAAGGGGATCTTAATGCAAGTGTGTGTCCATCAATGAAAATCACAACATAAACATCAAAAAATGCCAACAATGCCATGTGTCCTTCCAAGTTTTTTGAATTGGTTGAAAATAATTGATTAATTAAATATTTAAGAATATTTAATTTGTGAGACACATGTTGATGTGGCATGATAGGACAAGTTGGTTAGATGATGCAGAAATGATTTAGGATAGGAAGAAATAAAATCTATGAATCATATAAATAAATTAAATAATTTAATTATAGATAGAGGAATTATACATTAGAGATTAATTAAATAGCTTGTATTTAATTAATCTTTCTCAAGCCAACTTTATGTGTATAGATTTTGCCCCTCTTTGAGACAATGTGTTTTTGACATGTCATTTCAAAAAAAGATTCAATTTGATGGCCCCAAACAGAGATTCAATTTTTTATTATGGATGAAATGGATGGATTCCCCCTCGAGAGATCAATTGAGAAATTTTTTTATTTTTCCGAATTTTTTTATTTTTTTAATTTTTGAAATTTTTTGATTTTTTGATTTTTTATTTTTGAAAATTCATGTGATTGTACCACACATGCATGCCTCACACATTCCTCATCATGGCACACCCCTCTTACATCTCCACTAGGTATATAAACCCTTGGGGTCAACTCTCCACCTCATTTGCACATTTGGTTTGTAGTGAATAGAGCATTTGACGGAAGAGCTTGGAGAAAATGGTGCCACCTTACCACACTCACCGATTTGAGAAGATTTGTCAATTTTAGTGGCTGAAAGTGTACGAGCCTCTGGTAAGTCTATTTTTTACCTCTTTTGATTGTTAAATTTTGATTTGTGTGATTGATTTTTCTATTTTTACGTTTTTTCGTTCTTTGTGATTTTTGCCCTTTTTCGTTTTTTGGCACATTTGATTTTTTCTTGTGCATTTGATTGTTGTTCTAGCGCATTTTATTTTTTTCGTAGTGTATAAAATTAGTGTTTTGGCATTTTTACATGTTGTTGTAGTGCATTCAATTTAGGTTTTAGGGCTTTTAATAGGTCATTCTTTTAGTGCATTTGATATACTTTAGCGCATTCGATGATTTATGCAGCACATTTGATAAATATTTTAGTGCTTTTAAATCTTGTTTTAGCGCATTTAAAGTCTGTTTTGGCATATTTGAAATCGAGATTTATTTTTTATTTTTTTGCAAAATTTGATTGATGAAAATGCCAGTTTCTTAATTGCTTTGATGTGTTTGCTTGATTAAATGATTGATTGAGTTTTATTGACCTCATGATTGATGAGCGTCAATGATATAAACTCATGGATTGATGATTTGATAGGTTTTATTACTTGTGTGACCTCGTGATTGTTGAGATTCACTGATAAATTGAGTTTGATTGACCTCATGATTGACGAGCGTCAATAAAATTATCAAAAATTGATGATTGTGTCACTTCATGATGGATGAGTGTCACTAGTAGGTTGCTCAAAGAGATTGATTAAAATATCAAGTGAGTTGATAAGATATCTGATTGGTGTGGTTGATTGATTTGATGGATTTGATAGATAGCTGACATTTTGTTGATATCCTGTTATAGGAGGATTTAGGTTTGTTGATGTCTCGGGAGTGATCCATAAAGACTTTCGCGATGAGAGGAAATCTCACTAATATAGATAGACCCATTATTGACTCCTATAGACTACCACACATTTTATTCATGCCTGAGTATAGGACAAACAAAGGATTGTTGATGACTTTGGTTGAGAGGTCGCTTAGCGACCACAACATATTCCACTTGCCCACTAGAGATATGACAGTGACACCTAAGGATGTATACATGATTCTTCGCATCTCGTTGAATAGAGAGATGGTTTAGTATGATCATCATGAGATGGGGGGTGCAGATATCTTACAAAGGATATTTGGAGATGAGGAGATTAAGGGGTCAGATATCCTTTGGGAGTATATGGTGGAGTTATACCAACCTTTGCCCTCTATCCTGGCTAGTTTGGTAGGAGGTTTCCTATGTCCGAATAGGAGATCTCATGGATTCGCAGTGGGGTGGGGTCAAATTTTGGAGAGAATGGTGACACATGGTACTCAGTATGCTTGGGGGATCTATATATTGGCCCACCTTTATCAGGATTTGCATCAGGTGGTATATGACAAGGCTACTAGTTTATCAATGGGAGTCACCTTATTACACATATGGGCTTGGGAACATATAGCAGTGACACATCCAGTTGCAGTTCAAGCATGAGCAATAGGACAAGCTTATATTAATGCATACAGTGGTGCAGTTTCCCAGCTGATGCTAGTGAAACTAGAGTACTAGAGACGGGCCTTAGAAGATATGGCCAGTGTGATATGGAGACCCTATCTTGACTATGAGGTCTGGCAGGAGTACACTATAGAGGTACCATAGTTTTGTCGGGCTAGATATTTGATTGGTCAAACACCCTATATTATTGAGATTTTGACTCATGTGTGGAGGCATTATTGGTAGGCCCAAGGTATTCCTTAGGGTTTTGCCACATATACCCGAATGCACAAGGACAAAACAGATTAGGGTCCTTCCTTAGATTTTGACATAGCCAGAGCAATTTTTTATGCACTTCGGTATTTAGTTTGGGATATAGCTCTAGATATATTAGATGGGGGAATGACTCCATAGTATTCCCAGTATCAAACAGAGCATCCATTTCTGTGATTGACAAATCCTAGAGAGCCCATACCTCCCTTAGAGGTGGTTGATGATGATGAGGATTGATCGTGATAGTGGGGGTGGAGACAACGAGGAAGAGAGGCAAGTAGCTGAGGTAGAGGGAGACTGGAGGTAGTGATGGGGAGAGGAGAGGTTGGTAGAGGAGATGTCGAGAGAGGTAGAGATGGTAGTGAGGAAAAGGAGGAGGCTGAGGAGCAACCTTTAGTACGAAGGAGGTAGTCAAACAGGTCTTGAACATCGGTCTTATTGCAAGATGTGTTGGTACAAGGAGGACAAGATCCTTAGTCATCCCAATGGTAGTTAGTTCAGATTACAATGTCGTCCCATCACCAGCAACAAAAAATAGTTGCACTATAAAGCATGGTTCATGGGTTGTAGGGATAGGTAGGTTAGTTGCATAGATATTTCACTCAGCTACAAGCCGAGAGAGATGTAGTGATTGAGTGCTATGGAAATGTTGAGGCCCTTGCTGACAGATTGGAGAGGACCATTGTGGGGACCATTACCGGAGAGACTATTCAAGAGATCCGATACTTAACCAAGGAGGCTGAGTATTACCAAAACCTATATGAGGATCTTATTCCTACTGTTCACCATGCCTCGAGTTATGCAACGGTTTTTGGGACTAGATCTGGAAAAAGTTAGTCATGTATGAAGAGCATGGGTGTTACTGGCCCACCTTGCAGGGATCCCACAGGAAGAGATCTAGATGTTGGCCCATATAGGGGAGTAGCAAGAGGTTCATTGAGGCCTACCACGTCTAGGGGGAGCACAAACTAGATCCATGTGGTTTATTTTTGATGTAAATGCCCTTGGAGACATTTGATGATTCATTTTAGCTTGAGATGTCTCTTTCATATGTATTTGATATCATTGTACACTTGGACATTGATTATTAATTTATGATATGTGCAACATATGGTTGGATGCATGCTACATGGTACATGATTTATGATTTATTTATATGATGGATGGATGCATGTGATGTCTATTCTATGCACTTAGATGTTTATATGATGATGTGATATGCCTACTTGATTGAGATGTATGCATTTGGTTTTCTTCTTACATGCCTATATGATGATGCTTACATTATGATTGTATGGGATATGCAATGATGATAATATTATTTACATGTGATTATGAAATACAATTATGAAATTTGTGCATGGTTATAATGATGCATTGGAATGTGTGGACCATGATGATGCTTTCTTATTTATGCTTATGCTTATGTGATGATGTAATATGATGATGCATGATATTTATCTACATGGGTTTTATGCAATGATGTCATGATCTTATGTGCATGTGATTCTAATTAACAAACACAATGGATGTGAAATGTATTGTGCAATAATGAAATGAATGATTATGAATGCAATCATTTGAAGTGAAATTAAATGAAATAATATGATGTGATTTTTAAATGAATGATTATAAATGCAATGAAATAATATGATTAAATGCAACTAAATGAAATGATATGATGTAAATGTTTTTTTTAATACCAAGTGTACTCAATCATCAATAAGAAAGATAATGATTTGAAGAATTTAGAATATCGAGCCATGGAAAAAATATTTATTGAAATGCAATACAAATGTGATTTAATCTAATGAATGTAAACATGAAAATGAATGCAAAAAAAGCCATCCTTTTGGTCATTCCACTGTGCTTATTATCATCATTGAGATTTTAAAATGTTGAAGATAGTACAAACATCGAGATATAATTGAACCATGATTACCTGAGTACTTCTTACATGGATTTTGATATTGTCAGTACTACAAGCACCTAGGTATGATTAACCAATATGACCTGAGTATCACTTGCGTTAAACAAACAAGAGTTAATCATTTTCATATGTAAAGTGGAATGGTCCTCAATGATCACTTTGTCAATTCTATCCTTCGACCCATTCACATATGTCTAAATATCAACTCCCAAACAATAGACAAAGAAAATATCATGCCCCATCCTTGCTCCTCTAGTCGATGACATCCTTGAGTTACTTAGGAAACATGATAAAAAATAAATCCAGATATAGTAGATGAACATTCATGCTTATTCATGTCATTTGTTAGATAAAATCCATCCTACTAGTTGGTTTGAAATTTTGATTTGTTTTGCTTTGATATGTGTTTTCAAGGTTTGATTTTAATGTTCACCATCAGTGTTCATGATCTTTGTTTTACGATGTCGATTCTATTGTTTGGTTGGCTGTTGGTTTAAGCTCAAAGTGGATTGCCCTAACTAGGTTCAAGATTTTTCCCTCAGTCCAGAAACAACCTTTATTATGAATATATACAATGATCACCAAGCCATGATGAGACCTTGTTATGATGCTTGATTATTTACACAAGGCATTATTACGGATATGTATAATGATGACGAAAAATTTGGATGCATGACCTATGTACCAATAGATGGAAGAGTCGAGCTATCACAAATAGCGCTTGTTTCTAGGTTTTCACCACTTGCTTTTATTGCACTTTTTGATCTTTTTTGTATTTTTCTGATTTTTTTATTTTTTTGTATTTCTTTCTTTTTTTGATTTTTTTGTATTTTTTATTTTTAAAAATTTTTATTTGTATTTTTTTTCTTTTTACCCATGCATTGCATGACTTAGGTGTAGAAATTATTGAGGTGGATTTTATTGATAGCTTCTTCAAACAAATCCCCTTCAAGTGTAGACAACTGATATGCCCCAAATCCATATGCAGATACGATGACAAAAGGACCTAGCCAATTAGGCTCAAATTTTCCCTTCTTTTCTCAATCCCGTTTATTGCGAGGATTCTCCTTTAGTACTAAATCACCAACTTGAAACATCTTGGACCTCACCTTGTGGTTATATCTTCTTGACATTCTTTGTTGATAAACTCTCAGATGATCAAAAGCATGTCGGCGATGTTCATATAGCAACTCGAACTCTCGTAGTCTAGATACCTGATATTCTTCATCTAGGATGAGTCCTTTTGATGATACTCTAAGTGAAGGTAGCTCGAGCTCAATAGGTAAGCTGACTTATGATCCATATACAAGGGCATATGGTGTGGCTCTAGTAGGTGTGTGGATGCTAGTACGGTATGCCCACAAGGCAGGGTTTAGCTAGATATGCTAATCACGACCAACGTCATCAATAGTTTTCTTTAGGATTTCAAAATGGTCTTGTTTGAGGCTTCTTCTTGGCCATATCCTTGGGGATAGTAAGGTGTGGAAAATTAGTGCTGGATATGAAATTTGTCACAAAGTTATTGCACATCTTGGTTCTTAAAAGGTCTACCATTATCTTTGACAATGGAGATAGGAATTCCATAATCATAGATAATGTAATTCAAGATGAAAGAGGTAATTTTTTTATCTATGACAGTGGTTAATGGGACAGCTTCAATCCACTTTGTAAAATACTCAATGGTTATGATAATGAATTTGTGACCATTTGAGGAAGAACGATAAATCTTACCCATGAGGTCAAGGCCCCATTGACAAAAAGGCCATGTAGATGTTAATAGTTGACACTCCTGTGTAAGTGCATGTATGATATTTCCATGAATTTGACACTTATTGTACTATTTAGCAAGTTGAAAATAATCTTTCTCCATGCTCGGCCAATAGTATCCCATTCTTAAGAGATTCTTAGCTAGAGTAGGACCACTTGAATGAGTACCACAAATACCTTCATGAACTTCTCGTAGGGCGATTTTAGATTTGTCATGTTCAAGACATCTAAGGTGAGTACCATCAAGACATCGCTGATAAAGCGTATAAGTTATTAGGGTGTATCGAGTTGTTTGATCGATAAAATTTTATTTTTAGTTTCATGATATATCGGGTGCAAAGGGTATTCTCTTTCAAGTATCTATAGATCTTCCCATAGGTTGAGGAATTAAGACCAACTAGATGAAAAACAACTTGGGAATCAAGATCATTATAAGCGGGGGTAAACAATTATTCTATCGAGAATTTGTAACGATTTTTATTTTCTAGAATTTGGAGAAGAAAAGCAATGGTTTCCATGGCATCTGCAGCTTTGTTTTCTAATCTTAAAATTTGTTCAAACTTGATCTCAACAAATTATTTCTTGAAGTCATCTACCATTCTCTTGTACGACATTAGCTTGTCATCTTTTATTTGATATTCATCATTTACTTGTTTGATGACGAGTTGAGAATCTCCATAGACTTCTAACTCTACAATTTTCCATTCCACTGTTACTTTGATACCGGTGACTAATGCTTCATATTCGGCCACATTATTTGTACATGGGAATATCAACCTGTAAGATCTTGGAATTGTGTGACCTTAAGGAGTGATAAATAAGATTCCAACTCTTTATCCATTTTGAGTGTAAGATTCATCAAAGTATAATTTCCAGGGGTGTGTTGTAATTGTAAGAATATGTGCATCAAGGAATTCAATGTGCATGGGCTAATCATCTTGCAACGGTGCTTCAGCTAATTGATTTGTGATTACTTGACCCTTGATTATTTCTCTATCCACACATTGAATGTCAAATTCACTCAATATCATTACCCACTTTGCTAGTCGACCTAATGTTGCTTTGCTGAGAAGATATTTTAGTGGTTCAGTCTTGGCTATTATCTTGACTGTATGTGTTAATATATAATGCCGCAATTTCTGAGAAGCAAACACCACTACTAAACAAGATCTTTCAATGAATGTGTAGTTAAGTTCATAGCCACTTAGCATCCTTCTAATGTAGTAAACAACCCTTTCCTTTCCTATAGAAACTTCTTGTGCTAAAAGAGCTCCTAAGATACCTCGGTAGCTGATATATAAAGTAAAAGTGGCTTTCCCTCTATCAGTGACATTAATATAGGTGGATTCATCAAATATTGCTTCAGTTAACTACAGGCTTCTTCACATTTTTCATCTCACTTGAAAGGAACATTCTTATGTAACAAATGACTAAAAGGGTGACATTTGTTGGCCAGTTGTGAGATGAATCTTTGGATAGATTGTAGCCTTCTCTATAATGATCTTAGTTGATTGATATTCCTAGGAGCTAACATTTCCATGATTGTTTGAACTTTTTATGGATCTACTTCTATGCCTTTAGCTGAAACTATGTATCCTAAGAGCTTTCCAGATGTAGCTCCACACACATGTTTTTTTGGATTGAGTCTCACATTGAACTTTTCTAGACGCTGAAATATCTTATCCAAGATCTCTACATGTCCTTCCCTAGTGATTGATTTGGCTAGTAGGTCATCTGCATTATCCTTCATGAATGTGTGCATCATGTCATGAAAAATTATAGTCATTGCATGTTGATAAGTTTATCTTGCATTCTTTAATCCAAAAGGCATGACATTCCAGCAATATGTACCCCAAGGGAATGTGAATGTTGTTTTTATCTTGATTTGATTGTATCCTGAAAAACCATCCATGAGTGAGAGCATAGCATGGTCTGCTATTAAATCTACAATGATGTCTATGTTGGGTAGAGGAAAATCATCCTTCATACAAGCCTTGTTGAGATCTTTGAAATCTGTACATATTTTGATGCTCTTGTATGGTTTGGACACCAGTACAATGTTTGATATCCACTATGCATAGTCAATTGGTCAGATGAATCCCACATCTAACAGTTTCTTCAATTTTTCTTTCACTAGTAGAGTTATGTGTCGATGCATCTCTCTTAGTTTTTGCTTTATTAGTTTTGTTCTGGGAGCTATGGATAAGTGATGCATTATCAAATAAGGATCTTGTCCTGGCATATCAACGTAGGACCAAGAAAAATTGATTTGTCTTTCCCTAAAAAAATTGATGAAATTTGGTCTTTATTTCTCTGTCAGTGATGCCGCTAGGTGTATGATATTTGCTATTTTTTGGTGGCAATGTTCATTGATCATGTGGGATTAATCAATATTGAAGATCTTTCCTGATAAATTTTAGGAAGAGTGTCAATTCTCTCATCTTTCAGCACCTTTGAGAGGTTTTCATCATTGGATACACCCTTTCTTTTTACTTTTTCATGATCTAACATTGCCATTGCATGGTTTTCACCATTGGATCTATCGTTTGTTTCATTCATTTTGTGACTAAGAGACTTTCCACTCCCCTAATTGTGAGCTTAGTCATTGAATTCATTGGTGGAACTTGTTTCAGGATTTACATAATAGAGGTAGTGAACAATAGCATCATCACCTACAAAGGTGGGTATATCAAGAGGCTTGTTTTGTTCCCAATCAATGAGTTTTGGGTATACCAAGGGTAGGGAATATTCTGGTTTGTCAAGGTCAAAGATTATAATTTTCATTATAGAAACATTGTCATGGGGTTCAATAGAAAAGTTGAGGTCTATGATGTTACTCTCCTTAAGATTGTCTATCTCACTCGGTATCTGATCATCCTCACTAGTCATCATCAATATGTTGTGATCCAAATTTAAACAGTCAAGACCTTGAGATTTATCCCTCATAGAGTATATGTGCATATGTTTGTACCACTTCAATTTCTTTGTCTTCATAGGATTCTTCAGAAGGTGAATCCCATTCCCATTCATTTGAATCTATTTTAGAGCTAGCTTGTACTCTGTGGATTTATTTATAAAGATTTTGAGTGGCTTTCTCTTTTATATCTTCTAAGTATCCCAGCCCTATCTTGTCCCTTATATTAGAGGAAGTAGGTTGTATAGGTTCTACAATACCTTCTTTTTGTTTGCCAATAGGACCTTTTCCATCATTCTCCATCTTTTGCATGACCTTGAATCTATTACCATATTGATCTCTTGGTAATCTAATATTTAAGGCCTCCTCTTTAGATTCCTTTTCATCTTTGTAAAGCCATTGTAGGACATCTTTGTCATCATTTTCATCAACTAGAGTACCTGCTTTTACATATGCACCATCAAAAATCTTGATTAGTTGTGAAGATTTTTGTTTGGATGTTGATGGTTGTCCATATGACCTTGGAGAAATTGGTAACTTTGAGAGACATAATAAATGCTCAAAGGAATACTCTCCAATCCCTTTGTCTTTCAATTGAATCTTTTCCTTAATACTTTTTTATAAAGAAGTGGATAAACTTTCATTATTTTAGGAACGAGAAGCAAGAGCCTCCCTGTTATGTGGTACAATAACATCTTGGATTGGTTTGAGGTTGTTGCAATATTAAAAAGGATCGGAGTCTACTGAAATTGTGATTTCCTATCCATTATAGATGAACTTCAAACATTGGTGGTATGTTGATTTTATTGCTTTCATTTCACGAATCCAAGGTCTACCCAAGAGTGTGTTGTAGGATAAGTCTGTGTCTAGGACTTGGCATATTGTATCCTTTTGGATTGGTTCAACTCTGATTGGTAACACCACTAGTCCTTCGGAGGATCTTTCTTCATCATCATAAGCATTTATGGTGATTTTTCTTTTTGGATCTATTGCATTTTCTGAAATCCTAATACATGGATAAGAATTAAAGTACATATATTTAAATTAGCTCCTCCATTTATTAGTGTATATGGTGAAAATGGATAACAATAATAACGATATTGAAAGGCTAAATGAATTCAACCACAAAAACCCTAGCCTAACAACAACAAAGATCCACCATAACATATGAAGATTACCTAAGACAATGCAAATCAAATGAAATCACAAAGATTATACCATCACATGTCCAATAGGGTTTGGATCTCCATTCTTCCTATCTCCATTGATCTTGCTTGATATATTTGCTCTCAGATTTTATGTGCACAAGAGCTCAACAAAGAACAGAATGTGGTTGCAAGTAGGATCGCATATGCTCAAAAGCGTAGTGTAGTCAAGTGCATAAATTGATTAGCCAGGGTTTGATAATGAAGAAAGCATCTCCTTATATAGAAGACACTATATGAAATGGAGGGATAAGATTGATAGGTGTAAAAGGAGGTCGGCTATGATTAGAGGGTAGGTAAAAGAAATAATAAAATAATGAAAAGGGGTAGGTAGTGTATGAATTAAGAGATGAATGACATGTGTCATGGGTAGAAAAGGTTAATGAATTAATTAAATAAATAAAGATTTATTTAATTAATAGAAGAAGCGGGATAATTAAATAAATAAAATATTTATTTAATTTAGTAAAAGGATAATTTAAATAAATAAATGTATTTATTTAAACGAGAAATAAGGCTAGAAGAGGATAAATGAATTAATTAAATAAATAAATATTTATGTAATTAATAGAAGAATTAAGCTTAGATAATTAAATAAATAATATTTATTTAATTAGACTGGACAATTTTAGGTATCTACATTTTGCCCCTCTTTGAGACAATGCGGCTTGTCGCATTGTTTCAAAGAAGATAAGATAAACTGATAAAGAGTTGCCCCAAGATGGGAATGATATGCCCCCTCAAGAGATTGGATGAAAATGTTTGAAAAGATTGCAGACAATCTCTCGATAAGAAAGACGGGATAGAATGGACTGACCGGATAAAGTGACAAAGTCATAGGATAATGAAGACTGACTCGGGAAACGAGGGCTGGGACTAAGGCTAGGGCAGTCTATAAGATAGACCATGAGGGGAATACATCCTCATTGTCATCCACACATCCATGAGAGCAGAGTGCAGAGTGAAATAGAGCAACAGCAGTCAGCAGTGATGGCCTTTGTTCATAGATTCGATCGCATTCACCGATTCCAGAGGCCAGTAGAGGCAGGAGAGCCGGTAAGTACCACAAAACCTCCTCGTACTTTGTTGCATTTATTGTTGTCATTAATGCATGCTAGATAGGGCAATAAATGCACTTAGAATAGGGTCCAAAAAAATGTCAAAAATGCCCAGGCGCATCTGCATTGGTGCCAGGCATGTCTGTGTTTGTACCAGGCGCGTCTGTGTTTGTGCTAGGTGCGTCTGTGTCAAAAAATGCATCTATGTCGAATGCGGCCACGACTATGTTGTGTAGGTGCGTCTATGCCAAGAAGGCACGTCTGTGTCGCCTAGGCACGTCTATGCAGAGCATAGGCACGTCTATGTGCTTCAAGCATGTTTGTGTAAAACAGGCACATTTATGCAGTTTTCAAGTGCGTTTATGTCAAGAAAGCACGTTTCTATCCAAAAAATGTGAATTTGTGTCTTCTAGGTCAAATCGGCAGTTCTATGATGAACATACGCTATCAATTGGATAATCTGCTGAGAGGATACACTTAAGAAGGTCCTCTAAGGAAGACTAGGATTGCAAATAGGGCTAGGATTGACAATTCTATGATAGAACATACGTTGCCAATTAGGAAACTACTCAAGAGGATTCACTCAAGTAGAGGCCCTAGGATAGGATAGATCTAGGCACTTTGTGATGAATAGTGAGTACCAAGATATAGTACTTTGTGATGAATAGGGAGTACTAAAATATGAGCAGCACTTTGTGATGAACAGTGAGTGCAAATGTGAGGAGCACTTTGTGAAGAACAGGGAGTGCAAATGTGAGCAGCACTTTGTGATGAACAGGGAGTGCCAAACACATAGTACTTTGTGATGAATAGGGGGTACCACTAGGATAGAAGCAACACTTTGTGATGAACAGGGGGTACCACTAGGATAGAAGCAACATAGGAGTATTTGCCTATGTTGGGGTCACAGGAGAGATTCCCATCAATGCAGAGATTGCGACCTGAGCTGACCTTCAAGGACCGAGCAGCTATTGAGGCTATGGGTCTGAGACATATTCTATATGTGCCTGAGTTTTAGGTGAACATGGGACTACTAACTGCACTGGTGGAGAGGTGGCACTCTGAGACTTGCACCTTTCATTTACTGATGGGGGAGATGGCAGTCGCCCTTGAGGATGTATACAGGATTCTTAGGATACCGATCGATGGGGAGCTGATTCCCTACGATCGAGATGGAGACAGGGAGGCCCTGAGATGAGTGTTCCAAGACCCAGGACTGGAGATGAGAGCAGGGCATGTGGCTTGGGACACCATGATAGCTACAGGATTAGCACTGCCAGCAGTGATAGGAGGAGCGATCAGTGGGTTCTTGTGTCCGGATAGAGTGACACGAGGGTTGGTTGTGGGATGGGGAGGTGCATTGGAGACACTGGTGACACAACACACTAGATATGCTTGGGGACCATGCATGTTGGCGCACCTATATTATGAGTTGCATCAGTTTGTGTACCATGGGTCAGTGGGATTGGGCTGCGGGGTCACATTGTTACAGGTGCGGGCCTATGAACATTTGCCAGTGACGAGACCGATACACTTCAGGGGCAGAGGTCATGGACGTAGTTTCATACATTTGTATGACATGATCACCTCACAGCCACGGATTGGCAGGTTAGAGCACTGGCAGTGGGTTATTGATGACATTGATATGGTTATATGGAGGCCATACCTGGGATGTGAGCAGTGGGAGGACGATGTCGTAGAACTACCCTGCACCTTTCAGAGTAGGTATCTAATTGGATGGATTCCCTATGTACTAGAGAGGCAGCTAGTGGATAGGGTGAGCAGGTAGTTCGGTAGGATCCAGTAGATGCCACGGGGTTTAGGCATGTATGCACGAACTATCAGGGATCAGGCGCAGTTTGGGCCCTTACTATCATATGATCAGGCTGTTAGATAGCTAGTAGAGATGATGCCCCTACCTTGGCACATGTGGCCAAAGATCGAGGATGCTAGCATGGATGCTGAGTACACAGCATACTGGGTCAAGCATCCATTCCCATGCCTGATATATCCAGGAGAGCTAATAGATGGAGATGGTGGTGGGGACGGTGATGATGATGGAGATGATGGGGGTAGAGACTGATGAAGGAGGAGGGTGGCACCGCGGAGGGAGGGTGGAGAGGACAGGCAGGCTTGGGTGGTGACAGGTTGCGGTGGATTACCGCTACAGGTGCCAGCAGCACAGGGTCCCAGACAGGTGCACGGACAGGGATAGGTATAGGGACAGGTATAGGTACCGCCACCAGTATAGGCACAGGCATAGGGGCAGGCACCCGTATAGGGGGAGCCACAGGCAGAGCCATAGGAAGATGAGCTGACTGAGCTGAGGGAGATCTGCAAGGGATAGGCAGATGAGATCCAGGATGTGGAGAGGGCGAGGGATAGACTCAGGAGGCAGCTCAGAGATACTGAGTGGGAGCAGGACTAGGCCATTCAGTGCTACACAGAGGCTGAGACAACACTGAGGGCTGGGAGGCAGGCGGTAGAGGACACAGGGGCTGGATATGCCTACATCCTACGAGCAGGGGAGGAGATTGGCTATTGGTGGGATCTCTATTATGGTGTGGTGCCAGCTGATCAGCGGGTGAGGAGCTTCCATAGACCATCGCGGACAGTGACAGCTACGGGAGGGAGCCGAAGGAGACAGGCGTCTAGTGGTGGGGTTATGGGTCCTCCACCACCACCAGATAGAGGAGACAGAAGGGATGATCTTGGGGCAAGTCCTTCAGGGGCTCAGATTCCATCAAGGCCAGGCAGCTCCGAGGGAGGGAGTTCATCATAGCCGTAGAGGGCTCCCTATGTATCAGTATTGTATCATTTTTGTATGATGATGTAGACACCTACGGGTGATTGTAGCCATATGATTTTGACATCATTGTATCATGACACTTTTGATTTATATATATGAGATGATTCATTTTTTGTGGCAACTATATGCATGTGTACCTGTGTGATGAGATGTTCTTATGTGATGCTTATGATATGGATGCAAATATGTACATGATGAAATGCAATATTTTTGTTCTTTTATGTTTTTAAATGTTATGCATATGCAAATGTGAATGTATGTAATGCAGATGTATATGATAATGCAAATGTGAATTATGCTAACAGGTGTTGTGTGTAGGATGTGATGTAGTTGTGATATCTATATGTACATATGAAATTTTTATATGTGGTAATGCAGGTGAAACTACATGAAATGCAGATGTTTTTGGTGTGTCATTATACTCAGTCATGTGATAGCAGGCTACGTGGACTCGAGAAGGACGATGAAAGTCAATCAAGAAAGGGGGATGAAAGATAGAAGATATGAAAGTGAAAGAGCTTCTTGTTCTTTATCATCATTGAGCTTTATTATGGCAAGTAGGTTATGACAATCGAGGCATATGTTCAACCCAGAAAGTCATTGTACCTGTTTGCATGGAGATAAGACAGTCACAAACAAGGAATGCCCTAGTTCACACTAGACTCACAGTGTCCTCATATCCTTGGACAAGTCATAGCATTACTAAAAGACAATCCACAGACAACAAATACAAATAGGTGACGATACCCCATCCTCACCTTTCTAGTCAAAGACATCCTGGAGATAGAATCTCTAGTCAAAAGACATCCCGGAAAAGCTAAAAGACATGTCACCAAAAGATAAAAATCAAAATAAAACCAAGACTCGACACCAACATTCACTGTAGTCCTCAAGTTTAGTGTCTCTTGTCACTTGTATAAGTCTTATTTGATTGTGGTCACAATGTTTACTTTCACAAAAAGGATAGATAGCACTGAACCATATGTTGTCTGAGTCTGCTGAAAGATTTGATTTGTTGAAGCGCATTGTTGCTGCTGTGTCTCATCTGAAACTGACTGAATCCATGAAACTGATACTTTATTGCGGAGAAGATGAAACTTTATTGCGGATCTGTGATGCAAATGTTTCTTTATTGCGGATTGTGCATGGATAGACTGAAGGAAGCTGGAAGAAACTGTACTCCTCGAAACATGTGATGTTCTTAGTTCCACACCCATCACTAGACGTAGGATTTGCCTTAGCCACAGATAGGAGTTGATTTATTATGGATGGAAAGGGAGTGAAAATGGAGGTTTATTATGAATGGCGAACCAATCTTGGGTAGATCAATAACAAGCCATGATGAGAATGGGCAAGTTTATTATGAATGAATAGGTTGTGCGTGTGTGCAAAGTGAAAGGATGAAAGTGAATCCTGAAGGAGGGAGGAGCAATGTCTCTACGCATGGTGCTGGTGACCCAGTTTTCACCATGGTACTTGCCTAGGGAGCCACCGAAGTGGTTTTCACCATTGGATGAAATTATTTCTCTTTACTTTTTTCGATTTTTCACTGTTTTTTGTGTCACAAGGTGCCTGTTTGCCAGGTTTTCACCAAGTAACGATTTTTTTGTTTTATAATTTTTTTTTGTATTTTTGAGATTTTTGAATTTTTTTTGTATTTTTGAATTAGGATACTCTGAAGAGCTATGTGTAAAACCTGCGAAGGTGCATGTTGTTGATAGGATCCTCCAAAGGTTCACCTTCTGTAGTTGAGAGCTGATATGCCCCAGATCCATATGTTGTTGTAATGATGTAAGGACCAAGCCAATTTGGTTCAAACTTGCCCTTCTCTTTGTCTTGCTGATTTTTGGGGTTTTCTCTGAGAACCAAATCACCTACCTCAAATATGTGAGGCTTGACTCTATGATTGTAGTTGCGACTCATTCGTTGTTGATAAGCTTTGAGATGATTAAAAGTAGTTTGTCTTTGTTCATCTAGTAGTTCAAGTTCTTGTAAGCGAGAGACCCTATAGTCTTCATCACTGATAATGTTTTGCAAAGAGACTCATAAAGAGGGTAGCTCAACCTCAATAGGCAAGATGGCTTCAGCACCATAGACAAGTGAATAGGGTGTAGCTCCTGTGGGTGTGTGGACACTTGTGCAGTATGCCCAAAGTGCAGGATTAAGTTGGATATGCCAATTAGGGCCAGCGTCATCGATTGTCTTTTTTAGGATCTTAAGGATTATCTTATTAGATGCCTCAGCTTGACCGTTACCTTGGGGGTAATATGGCATGGAGAAATGATGAGAAATATGGAAGTAGTCACAGAGTTCATGAACATCCTAATTTTTGAAGGGATGCCCGTTATCAGTGATAATGGAAACAGGAATACCGTATCGGCAAATGATATAGTTGAGGATGAACGTAGCAATCTATTTTCCAGTGACTTGTGTGAGAGGCACGGCTTCAATCCATTTTGTGAAATAGTCTGTGGCGGTGATAATGAATTTATGACCATTGGAAGAAGGAGGGTGAATCTTGCCTATGAGATCGAGTCCCCACTAACAAAAGGGGAAAGGAGACGCAATTGGTTGAAGTTCTTGTGCTGGCGCATGTATGAGGTCTCCATGAATTTGACATTGCTTACATTTCTTGACAAACTTATGTGAGTCTTTTTCCATATTGGGCTAGTAATATCTAGTCCTGATGAGTTTCTTGGCTAAGGTAGGACCACTAGCATGTGGACCACATATCCCTTCATGTACTTCACGTAACACAATCTGAGCTTTGTCACTTTCTAAACATCTAAGAAGAGTGCCATCCAGACCTCGTCGGTATAGGATATCAGCTAAAATGACATATCGAGAGGATTGGCGAATGAAAGTGCGACATTGGTTATTCGATAGATCAGGAGGTAGGGTATTGTCACGAAGGTATGTGAAAATGGAACCATATAACTGGGACTCAAGACCGACAACACATATCATCTCAGTAGGAATGATTTCATATGAAGGAACCAAAAGGTTATCCACCAAGAACTCATAGCGGGTCTCATTTGGAGGTAGATCGATCAGTGAAGCAATTGTAGCCATGGCATCTGCGGCTCGATTTTGCTCTCTTGTTATCTGCTCAAAGTCTATCTTTGTGAAGTGTTGTTTTAGGTCATCCACCATTTGTTTTTAAGGCATTAATTTTTCATCTTTTGTTTGGTAATGATCAGTTGCTTGACAGATTACAAGTTGAGAGTCCCCAAAAACATGAAGTTCCTGGATCTTCCACTAAACTGCAATCCGTAATCCAGTTGTTAATGCCTCATATTCCGCTATATTGTTAGTGCAAAGAAATGATAAGCGGTATGATTTTGGTATAGAATCCCCTTGAGGAGTTATAAAGAGGATGCTAGCTCCTGCCCCATGCTGTGTATATGAGTCGTCGAAGTACAGTTGCCATGGCTTTGCATGTGACATTGTTAAAATGGATTCATCTGGAAATTCTGAACTTAGAGGAACATCATCTATCATGGGAGCATCTGCTAATTGATCTGCGACGGCTTGTCCTTTTATTGCTTTTCTGTCCACATACTTGATGTCGAATTCACTCAAGATCATTACCCATTTGGCTAGTCGCGTAGTAAGTGTTGCTTTATTGAGAAGGTATTTCAATGGATCGATTCTTGCAACCAACTTAGTCTTATGAGTGAGCATGTAATGTCGTAATTTATGTGAAGCAAAGACCATGGTGAGACATGCACGCTCAATTGGTGTGTAGTTTAGCTCATATCCCACCAATGTGTGATTGATATAGTATACTGCTTTTTCCTTTCCCTCAGCAATTTGTTGTGCTAAGAGTGCCCCCAGTGTTGTTGGAGTAGCTGATATGTATAGTAATAGAGGCTGATCTGGAAATGGTGGCATCAAAACTAGCAGATTTAGAAGATAATCTTTGAGTGTCTGGAAAGCTTGTTGACAGTTATCATCCCATTTGAATTTGATGTTTTTATGTAGCAGGTGTTGAAAAGGATTACACTTATCTGCAAGTTGCGCTATGAATCTTCATATGGACTGGAGTCTCCCTTCTAAAGATCAAAGTTGACTGATATTTCTTGGTGGTTGCATCTCCAAGATGGCCTTGACTTTTGCTAGATTAGCTTCGATTCCTCTTTTGGATACAATGAATCCTAGGAGCTTCCCGGAGGTTACTCCAAAGACACATTTCTTGGGGTTTAATCTTACTTTGTATTTTTCCAACCAATCAAAGATGACTGAAAGTATGTCCAAATGTGTATTTCTGTCTATTGATTTTCCCAAGAGGTCATCGACATAATCTTCCACAGTTACATGCATGAGATCATGAAAGATAGTAGTCATGGCTCTTTGATATGTAGCACCTGCATTTTTTAGCCCGAAGGGCATGACATTCTAGCAGAAGGTTCCCCAAGGACAAGTGAATGATGTTTTATGTTGATCCTTGGACGCGATCTTTATTTGATTATAACCAAAGAATCCATCCATCAACGATAACATTTCATGACCTGCTGTGAGATCGACAATCAAGTCAATATTTGGTAATGGGAAGTCATCCTTAGGACAAGCTTTGTTGATGTCTCTGAAATCTGTACATATTCTGATGCTGCGATCTGGTTTATTGACAGGCACTAAGTTGGAGATCCATTCAGCATAATCAATTGGGCGTATGAATCCGACATCCAATAATTTCTCCAGCTCTGCTTTGACCAATAATGCGACTTGTGGATGCATCTTTCTTAATTTTTGTTTCACTGGTTTTGCCCCCGGTTTAACTGTCAAATGATGCATTACCAAATCTGGATCCAATCCAGGCATATCAGCGTATGACCAGGCAAAGTTGATTTGTCTTTCTTTGAAGAAACTTATGAATTTTGACCTTTCTGACTCCGTCAACGATTGAGCCAGGAATATGTTGTGTGGAACCTCTTCTGTACCAATGTTTGTTTTGATAGTCTCCTCTACCAACATGGATGACTTTTCCTAATATGATGCTAGGAGAATGTCGAGCCTTCCATCTTCGGGTGCCTCAGAGAGGTTTTTGCCCTCAGATACATCCTTTCTTTTTACTTTTTTGGGGTCAGACAGCGCCACAATGTGGTTTTTGCCATAAGACCCTTGGTTTGTTCTTATTTTCACATTTTTGTGACTGGAAGGTCCGACACCCTCACCAAAATATGCCACGCTATTGAGTTCTATAGTGTATCCCACTTTATGGTCCCCAGGGGGGAGATCATCTCATATGCCAAGATAGTCAATAAAAGCTTCATCGTTTTGGAATGTGTCAAACTGTGCAGGTCCTTCATGATCCCAGTCAATGAGCTAGTGGTGAACAAGGGGAAGGCCTTTAATGTCTTCAAAGTTAGCGGGGCTAAGAGTGAAGATGCAGTTATATTCGGGTATGTCAAGGTAATTATCAAGGTCATCGATGGCACTCTCCTCATCAGTCTCGATCGCAAACGAATCCAAATTATCATCACTAGTAGCACATTCTGGGATAGGTGCTCTCATCCTATGTGATTTCAACCTATGACCTTGAGACAAGGACTGTTTGGAATCCTCATGGGTTGTTTCTTGACCAGCCTTGAATATTTTATAAAATTCCTCTTCTTCTGTGGGTTCATCTGGCTCTCTGAATGTCTCGGTGAGCTCATAGTCACTGGAGGATTTGTTTGAACCCCATTCCCATTCATTGGAATCTGTGGAATAGTGATCCTCTTGTTGAATTTTGGTAGCCTTGATTTGTAGGGCTTCTTCTATCCTTCGAGTGTGGACCTTGGAAGTTAGGAAACCAAGTCCCTTCGAGCATTCCTTTTTGAAAGTCAATTCAAGTTGTAAAGGTTCAATGATGCCTTCCTTTCGTAACCCATGAGGGCTTTTTCCATCATACCCGAATTTTTGTAGGATCTTGAAACCTTTGCCATATTTCTCACATGGTAGACCAATGTGATCTTGTGTATCATCTTCAATGTCTTTGTAAAGCATTTTATATAAGTCTTCCTCTTCCAGTTTGCCCCATCTTTGAAAGGTAGTAGGGTCCCATTTGAGTATAATGATGGATACTTGCTTGTTAGGATGTGGTCTTCCATATTCTTTTGGTGAACTCATGACTTGTTGTAAGTACATGGTCTGATTTAAAGTGAATTCCCCCATGCCCTTGTCCTGAAATTTGCCTTTAAGCTCACCTTGTTTTGATGTCAAAGGTTTTAATGACTCAAGATCAATGTATGCCAAAGAAGGAACAGCTTCGCGATTACTGGGAATGATGGTCTCAATTTTTTATCTCAGATTATTGCAGTATATGCACGGATTAGGATCACCGTTAATTGTTACCTCCACTCCATTGTGAGGAAACTTGATGCATTGGTGATATGTAGATGGGACTGCCCTCATTTCATGAATCCAAGGACACCCTAGCAATATGTTGTAAGTGAGATCTAGATCTAGGACTTGAAAAACCACATCCTTCGTAACTGGCCCAACTTTGAGAGGTAAGGTGACTATGCCCTTGGATGAACGCTCTTCATCATCATATGCCTTGATGGTAATTTTGTTTGTAGAATTCACAGCTTTATCAGAATATCCCAATTGTTTAATTATGCTCAATGTACAAATGTTTAGACTAGCTCCTCCATCTATCAAGACTCGTTTTATTCGATGTTTGTGTATGAAGGCTTCAATGTGTAGTGGTGCATTATGTGGCTGACTTACGGAGGCATCGTCAGCTTCTGTGAATTTAAGGGAATGTGGAACGGAAAGGTATCCCACCATGGCTTGAAAATGGTCCATGTTCAGATCAGTAGGAACGGCAGCATCTCTCAATATTTTGTCAAGAATGGCCTTATGTGCGGGGGATATGTGTAGGAGCTCAAGAATGGAGATGAGCATGGGTGTTTTCCCTAATTGTTCTACAAGGTCATACTCTGGCTTGGTTGAAGAAGAAATGGTGTTTTTGGCTAGAGCACCTTGCAAAGTGAATTTACCTCGACGGGTTGTAACGTTACATTCAAAGGTTGGTTCAAAAGAAGGTCCAACACCTTTTAGGACAATCTTGGGTCTCCGGGTAGAATTCTCAAGGTTTTTGTCCTTGATGATAATGGTAGAGACGTAATTGTCCATCAAAATGTGATTGATAGTTGAATCATAGTTATAGGTTGCTTTGGTATAGTTGGTTTGGTCATATGTGGCTTTAGCTTTTCCTTTGTCATGTTTTGGGAATGGTTCCTTAAACATCTCATGTTCTTGATTGGATGAGTGTCCTTCAATCTCAATGTCACCTCTATCAATGAGATCCTGTATCATGTTCTTCAGTCGATGACAATTTCCTATCTTATGACCCTTGCTCTTATGAAATTCACAATACTCATCATCATTCCACCAATTTGGTTTAACCTTTGGTTCATATGGAGGAAAATCTAGAACTATGATTACCTTGTTTGCCACTAGCTTCTTGAAAACTGACTTAAGTGGTTCTCCCAATGGAGTGTACTTCCTTCATGATCTAGAAGTTGTTTGTGTATTCACTTGATTTTTTGTAGAGCTTGATCCAAAAAAAATGAATTTGGGTCACACTGTGTTGGCATCAACAACACCATCATTGACTATGCTCTTGTTTTTGTTCCAAAATCTTGGCTTATCTTTTCCTTTAAAGTCATCTTTGTTTTCCTTGAATATCTTAATGACTCCTTGTTCAATTAGGACCTTCTTTGTTGCTAAGCCTTTTTCAATGATGTCCTTGAAGGTGGACAAAAAAGCTTTCCTTAGATCATATCCAATGTCTTTATTAACATTTTGGGTGAACATCTCTACCATTTGTTTTTGTGGAATTTCACAAGAGCATCTACTGGCTAGATTTCTCCATCTTTGAAAAAATGATGAAAAAGATTCTCCATCCCTTTGCTTGGTGTTGCACAAAGTAGTGACTGATATGTCTGTCTCTATGTTGTAGGAGAAATGTTGGATAAATGCCTCTACTAAGTCATCCCATGACTTAATACCAGGTGGAAGTTGGGAGAACCATTCCATAGCTTGATCACCAAGGCTCTGTGGGAATAATCTCATCAAATATGTCTCTTCTGTTGCTACCTCACACAAGCTATGAAAAATTGTCTTATGTGTGCCTTAGGATCCCCTTTTCCTCTATACTTATCAAATTTAGGCATCACAAAGTGTGTAGGAAAAGGAGGCATTGGAATGCTCTTGTCAAATGGATAAGGACATATGTCTCTCATTGTGTATGTTGGCTTTGGTGTATTTATGTCCTCCATTTTCTTTTGTAAGTCCCTGATTTGTTGTTCCAAATTGCTCTTAGGTGGAGATCGACTTCTTGGACCATACCCCCTGCTTGAGGCACCAATTGGAGGAGGAGCATGTTGCATATATGGATGATATTGATCATACACATGTTCATATGGAGGAGGTCTATAATGATGTTGTGTATATGGACCACTTGGTATAGATTCATGTTGAGGAATGCCATATCTATTTTGTCCATGTATACCATATTCTATAGGCATGTCATGTTCTAATGTGTTACCCCCAAATTTGACACGGGGTTTCCTTGTGTCCAAATTTTGAGCATGCCTTTGAATATCCAATTGCTTTGGTGGTTGATCCTTAGCATTGGTATGTGATTGAGCATATCTTTCTACATAAGACTTCCATTATGGTC
This sequence comes from Cryptomeria japonica, assembly GCF_030272615.1. Taxonomy (NCBI): domain Eukaryota; kingdom Viridiplantae; phylum Streptophyta; class Pinopsida; order Cupressales; family Cupressaceae; genus Cryptomeria; species Cryptomeria japonica. The sequence goes on from NC_081412.1 coordinate 373,885,755, forward strand.
TGCGAAGGTGAGTATCATATGCTTGACCATGTGTATGTGGGACTTCTGGTTTTTGAAACAAAGATGATGGTGATTCAGGTACCATATATGGTCCTCTATTGCCTCCACTATTAGGTCTCCTTTGATCCATGTTGGAGTGAGTTTGTTGCGAAGGTCAATTTTCCATTATTTGAGACATGTCAAAATCATGAGGTATCTTGGCTCCACTTTGTGCCATCATTTGTAAGAAGTATTGTCTATCCCTCCTCATTATTTTCTCAATCAATCGATTGAAACGGGGGTCCATAATGGATTCTTCCACATCTGCTGAATGTACGAAAAAGTTGTCCATATTGTCATTGTGTGTATCATTGTTGTTTGTATTGTCCATGTGCTCAACACTTGGAATGTTTCTATAGGCATCCATGTCAGGTAATGTGTTATGATCAGTATTGAAAAAGACATCATTGTCATACTCATAAACACTCATGTTTGTGGACTCTTGAGCCTCTTTAGTTTCTCTCCTACATTTTTTAAGATGAGTTTCAACCATGAACTAGGTATTGACCAATATGTATTAGACTAGATGAAAATGGAAAAAGTATGGAAGACCAAGAGTTGGATGTAATGTAAATGAATATGAGGTGTTCTTGCAATGTCCAAAGTGTAAGACCAAGTATGTATGTAGTAGAGTAGGTGTGACTTCCAAAGAGAGGATAGTTTCTCTTGATGAGGTAAGTTGACCTTGACTCTAAGTAAGACCAAATGAGACCCAAAGGTGATAGACCTTGATGAGGGACCACTTAGCAAAATGTTGTTGTATGTAGTGTGTTGACAAAGTATGATGAGGACAAGCAAGTGACCTTTTGACTCAAGTTTAGATAAATGTGAATGTAATGTAAAGTGTGAAGCAATGATGTACTGTGTGAGACCCAAAGACAGGTTGAATGCTAAATGAAACCCTGGAGAAATGACCTAGGAAGCTCAAGAATTCCGAAACTGACTGTGTTTGTTTGTTGGACTGTAAAAGTTTTTTCAATTTTGAACATAGATGCGCCTGTATACTTCATAGACGCGATTTCCTAACACAGACGTGGTTCTGTTTAACACAGACGCGTTTTTGAGATTTTTGTAAAGTGCACTGTTGATTCTGGAAACACAGATGCGTTTCTGCCTTCACAGACGCGGTTGTACAACACAGACGCTATTATATCAGACACAGACGCGTTTCTGCAAAATTTGTGCAATTTTTTCCAATCTGTGAAGTCGTTTTTGTTGTGACCAAATTTGACTATTTGACTGTTTTTCATGACAAATGGACATAGTGTTGATGAAGACCCAATGTTTGCAAATGTCTAGACTCAAAATGACTCCAAGAAAAGTGTGTTGTTTGGTGTAAAAATGTTTTGCATACACTTGAAGACACAAAAGACACAATGTTTTGCTGTTTGGTTTTGAATGTTCTGAATGTTTAAAATAAGTCAAGCACAATTCTTATGGCTGGCCAAGACAATAGTTGTTGATCCCACGTGGGGTTTTACCCCCGAGGCTATGCTATTTAGAGGGGATACTTAGATGCTTGACCTCACTGGCTCCACCCTCGGCACTCACTTCTCAGGTTAGCCAAGCATCAGTCCCCACGAAAACTCCCCGTGGCGAACTTTGTATCTCTACTAAGAACCATATGTGTGTGGGCCGCTACTAGAGGTCTGACTTCCTGCCCCAACAACTAGAAGGATTTGGGCCTCTAAAACAAAAAAGTGCTAGTAAGGGCATCCGCTCGTGTGGCCATACATGCGGCACTTTCAGCTCTGTAAATACAGAAGGCTCCTAGCCGGTAGGGGTTATGCCCTACAACTGATCAAATAAATTTGATCAAACAGGTTTATGGGGACACATAGTGTCGGTATGAACTAATCAACACACATTATTCATAGTTTTCACCATGAATACAGTTATTTATAGTGGTTTGGAAGAAGATGGCTTTTCTTTTGCTACCACTTGGGTCGTTCTCTTCTCACTAGTAGTCCTAATGACCACACAAGAAGACAGGCCCTCTAAAGATTAAACAAAAAGAGCCTATTGCTCAAGACACAAAAGACAATTATTCAATTTTAGTGCACCAATTGAAGTGTTTGCTAGTCTATGAAAACAAAGCACACAATAAAAATCCAAAAAAACCTTTGCCAAGGACCTGCACCAAAGAGTTGTTAGTAGTTTGGATTGTTTCAAATAATCACCCCTTCCTGCAAGCACACAAGTTAGGTAAATTTTAAATCCAAAAGACTTTGTGAAATAGGGGCCTTCAACAAAATGATTTTGCTTTCAAGACAAGCTGCACCAATTTCGTTAGCTAGATCTGAAGATGTTAGCTCAAAATAAACCGGATCTGAAACCTTAAATGCAAGACCCAAAAACTAAATCAATAAACTCAAAAAAAATGAAACCAATGCACACAGACGTGGTTACCTTAGACACAAACACGACTTCCTGATGCATACGCGCTTCTGTGAGACACAGACATGGCTCCAGAACCCAGACACGACTTCTAGACACAGACGCGTCTAAAAACACTGCAGACGTGACTGAGGAACACAGACGCGGTTTTTGGAATCTGCAAAATAAAATACTGTCGAGAACATAGACATGATTCCAGATGTCACACATGCGCCAGAAAATCAAAAACACAATCTGAAAGTACGCAAACGTGAAAATATCAAAATGGTGTCGAAAATGTCAGATCTGCAACTTCAAAACACGAAATCTGCAACAAGGATGTTAAATGCAAAAAAGGGACAAGTGTCCCTCCGGGCGTACGAAAATGTATATGGTGAAAATGGATAACAATAATAACGATATTGAAAGGCTAAATGAATTCAACCACAAAAACCCTAGCCTAACAACAACAAAGATCCACCATAACATATGAAGATTACCTAAGACAATGCAAATCAAATGAAATCACAAAGATTATACCATCACATGTCCAATAGGGTTTGGATCTCCATTCTTCCTATCTCCATTGATCTTGCTTGATATATTTGCTCTCAGATTTTATGTGCACAAGAGCTCAACAAAGAATGGAATGTGGTTGCAAGTAGGATCGCATATGCTCAAAAGCATAGTGTAGTCAAGTGCATAAATTGATTAGCTAGGGTTTGATAATGAAGAAAGCATCTCCTTATATAGAAGACACTATATGAAATGGAGGGATAAGATTGAGAGGTGTAAAAGCAGGTCGGCTATGATTAGAGGGTAGGTAAAAGAAATAATAAAATAATGAAAAGGGGTAGGTAGTGTATGAATTAAGAGATGAATGACATGTGTCATGGGTAGAAAAGGTTAATGAATTAATTAAATAAATAAAGATTTATTTAATTAATAGAAGAAGTGGGATAATTAAATAAATAAAATATTTATTTAATTTAGTAAAAGGATAATTTAAATAAATAAATGTATTTATTTAAATGAGAAATAAGGCTAGAAGAGGATAAATGAATTAATTAAATAAATAAATATTTATTTAATTAATAGAAGAATTAAGCTTAGATAATTAAATAAATAATATTTATTTAATTAGACTGGACAATTTTAGGTGTCTACAATTAGAATATGTTTGGCTCGATGTTTATAGATTAAGACCTCAATATGAAGCGAAACATTGTGTGGATGACTCAAGGATACATCCTCTTTCTCAGAAAATGATAGATAGTGAGGTGTGGTGAAATGTCCCACCATGGCTTGGAATTGAGTGGTATCCAAATTGGTAGGTATCGTGGTATCTAGTAGAGCCTCCTCTATAATTTCTTTGTGTGCGGGTGATATTTTGAGAAGCTCTAATATGGATATATGTATTGGAGTCTTTTGTAATTGATCCACTGTGCTATATTGATTTGAAGGAACAACTATTTTGGATGGGGTCCCTTTCAAAATGACTTTATCTTGACTTCTTGTAGTCACATTAACCAGTGCGTTTTCTTGTTTCTCTTTGATTTTGATAACATTAATTTGTGTTTCAGATGGTAATAGGTGGTTAATCACATTGTCATAGATATATTTTACCTTGGACCCTTTGTTTGTTGAATAAGATTCTCCTTTTTCATAATTTGGAAGAGGTTTTCTAAAGGCTCCATGTTCATTATTTATCTTGTGTCCTTCAATAGTTATGGCACCTTTATCTATTAAGTCTTGTACCAAGTGTTTTAACCTTTGACACTCATTTTCTCTATGCCCCTTTCTTCTATGGTAATCACAATAGTGTGCGTCATTCTACCGTGAGGGTTTGACTCTTGGTTCAAAATCTCGTGTATCAGGTAGTGTTATGTGATTATTCGCAAGGAGTTATTCAAATGTTGACTCAAGTGACTATCCCAAGGGTGTGAATTTTCTTTGAGGTGGATTAGGAGGTGGTTTAGGTCTTCTATTCTCTTGATTGTTCATGGGTGTGGTACCTGATAGCTTTAGGATGGGTTGTTTTGGTTTCACATTATGTACATCAACCACACCATCATTAACAATATTTTTGTTTCTTGTCCAAAATTTTGATTTATCATTATTGTTATTATTGTTAGGGTTATTAGAATAGTTTGCACCTTCTTTGTAAATCTTTATTTCTCCTTTCTTGGCCAAGGCTTCTTCAATTTTGATTCCATTTTCAATGATTTTTTTGTAGTTAGGTGGATATTATAATTGAAGAACATATCTCATCTCATTGTTTAGGCTATGGATAAAAATGTCAATCTTCTCTTGTTGAGGTATGGTTCGAGGATATTTGGCAGATAATTGTCTCCATCTTTGTAAGAAAGTAAGGAAAGGTTCTCCATTTTTTTATTTAGTATTGCATAAATGAAGCATGGTTACTTCATGTTCAATGTTGTATGAGTAGTGAGTGACAAATTTATCCACTAATTTTGTAAATGATTTCATACCAGGAGTAAGTTTTGAGAACCATTCCATTGTTTGTCCTCTTAGACTCTTTGGAGACAACCTCATCAAATAAGTGTCATCATGTGATACCTCCATGCTTGCTGCACAAAACTCTCTAACATGATCTTGTGGATAGGTTTTGCCTCTATAAATTTCATACTTGGGGATTTGAAAGTTAGGAGGAAATAGAATCATTTGTAAGCTCATATCAAAAGGGTATGGGCATGTGTCCTCCAAGGAGTATGTCTTTGTTGTTCCTCTTTACATGCCAACCATTTGTTGTTCAAAGGCTTGAATTTGTTGAGTAAAGGAATCTAACAGATTTTTTTCCTTATTCCTTGAGTCAACATCCTTTTTTTTGGATCCTCTTCAATTTGGTTACATCAAAATCAGCGGGTAGTTTAACACCTTCATGTGCCAACATGAGGAACTAATTTTCTTTATCAGATTCTAGCACCTTCTCCATGAATTTATAAAATTTAGGATCTTATTGAGCTTCTTGGATCAATTCATCAGTTATCTCCTAAAACTCTGTGTCTTGATATTTGTGAAGAGGATTCTCTTCTCTATCTTCCATGGTTGGTTGTGTTTCTCTTTCCTTCTCTTTGATTTTTTTTCTGAGCTCTCGTCAATACGAGCATACAAGTGATTCAATTGTGAATGTTCTGAAATGTTTTTGATTGCAAATACTTGTTTGTATCGAGTTTACAAATTCAAAACAGGAAATTGTGGTGTTTTCATATTGATATGACGATGTATGTCAAGATGTAAATTAAATTTCCTGATTGAGGTTGATAGATCCTGATTTTAAAACTAAATTGATTTGGTTGATACGAGTGGATGAAATAAGTATTTGATTTATATGTTTTGGAATGGGTAATTGCATCGTTAAAATTTGGTCTATTTTTCCCAAAGAATAATTCTATGATTATATACACTGAAAGAGGACTAAAAAGGGTATTTGAAACAAGTTTTGAATTTTTTGCAGAATGTCGGGAAATTCCCTCTGTTTCAAATGTGCCAGAGTATATGCACTAACAAAATTGGTATATACGCCACATGATTTGTCAAATTTGCTAAATAAGGGATCACATGTGCTACAACATAGATTAAAAGCACCACTTGACATAGATCAAATGCGCTACAATATTGGTCAAATGCACTATCAGAAGGATCAAATGGGTTATCAGATTGGTAAAATGTGCTATCAGATGGGTCCAATGCGCTATCAGACTGGTAAAAAGCACTATCAAATAGGTTAAATGTGCTAGAAAAGAGATTGATTGCACTATAAGATAGGTCAGATGCACTGACAGAATAATTAAATGCACTAATGTGTTGTTTTTCTAAGAGTTTTCTAAAAATTTTGAAATTTTTGGTGAGTTTTTTTTATTTTTTGGTCTTTTAGCAGGATGAATGCATGATTTCTGATAGAAACATAGTAAGCAAATATGAACAACAGTGTGTTTTTCACTCTTCTAAACATCAAGTGTATGTTCTAAGATCTTTTCAAATCCCGTTGATTTTCACAAGTTTTGAACAAATGAAGACACATCAAACAGATTCTCCTATTCTCAAGTGTCATTACAATATATCACAACTCACGTCTTGGAATCTTTGTCAACTCAAATAACCTTGTCACACCCTAGGGTGCACCCATTTTTTTGCCTTTTGCCAGAAGTTGACCCAAAGAGAATTTCTTCTCAATTGGAACGTTTTCTTAGGAGCCTTATGGTGAGCATCTTGGGGGTGGATTGTTCCCCACCCTTCCACTGTGATATTATAATGGTTGGCTACTAACTCGATTGGATTTTGTGCTTATGATTCATAGTATGGGTTTTTGTTTGGTGCCTCAATAATAAACTCCTTCAACAGGCCTCCCAACCTTTAGAACAAAGGCTTTACACATCATAAGGATACTGGGGGAGGGCTATGAATGAACACTACCATTGGAGGTGATTTTAATCACAACCACGTTGGATTCTAGACTATAGTGGGTTGGAATAACTTGGCTTTAGTTGTTCCCACTTAGGTGGTTCCCCTCTCACCGACCTTATAGGCTTCTCGAGAGGGAAGGCCTTCTAAAAGGTATTACCCTAATGCAATAAATTGAAAGAGTGAGTCTGGATTTTTGGTCACTCAATTAAGGGGAGAAAATATGCCTATCACTTTACAAGCATGGTATTTAATGTTCAATTAAACCTATACTTAAATTGTGTACCTATTTTAAGCATGTAGATAACAAAATTAAGCAATTATTCAAAAGATCTTCATGCTAGGTCTTGCAGCACACTGTCAGTAGTTTGATTTCTTCTTTGTCTGGTCTTTAATTGTCAGATTTCACCTGCAAAATAGACAAAGACACTATTCAAAAAATATTTTGGTGTTTGTTTCAAATGTTCTACAAGAACCATTAAATGCAATATAAGATTCATCAAAAGTGCTATAATAACAATTAAATGCATTGAAATAACAATTAAATGTGCTAAAAGAAATATTGAATGCGCTATAACAACTATTGAATGCGCTATAACAACTGTTGAATGTGCCGAAACGGAACTTCGAATCTGTACCTGTCAAAACCTGCGATAAAAAAATGTTAAAAAATGGGGCAAGGCCCCACGGTGGGAGCCAGAAAAATGTATTGCGGAATTATGTGTCAATCCAATCAAATCTGAAAACAAATCAATGAGACTAAATGTTGAAAGAAAAATAAGAAAATGAAACTCAAATTGAGCCTTCTTATGAGCATCCCATTGTCCTCTATCTCTAAGGATTCTTCAAGTCATTTTTGCTCTCAAATTTCACGCACCTAGCTTTCAAAATGACAACCTAGAGAATGAGATTATATTCAAATGCAAGTAAATCCTTCCTACACTATATGATGATAAGCTATATGATATGTAAATTAGGACCTACATAATTTTAAAATGCGTCTATATTGATCTATGTTAATGATAATGCTATGAAAATGAAAATGCTAAATGATTGCTAACATGCTTAATTCTAAAAATGATCTATTCTTGCTAAAAATGCTTCTAGACTATAGACCTTGATTTGTGCCAATGAGGACTTATTTATAGATTTTCCAATGCTCATGTCCTAGGTGGCGAAGATGGATGGTCAAGATTCAATTTGAGAAAATGAAGGGTTGGAAATGGAGAAGTTAGAGAGAAAAGTGGATCTTGTTTCCTTAAGGGGAAACAAATGCTATGTGGGGGATGGAGATGAAAATGGAATGCCAAGTGTCCTTAGTTGGTTGCAAATGCCATGTGTCCTTCCAAGTTCATTGAATTCTTTGAAGAGAATTGATTAATTATATATTTAAGAATATTTAATTTGTGAGACACATGTTGATGTGGCAAATTTGATGCAACATGATAGGACAAGTTGGTTAGATGATGTGGAAATGATTTAGGATAGGAAGAAATAAAATCTATGAATCATATAAATAAATTAAATAATTTATTTATAGACAAAGGATTTAGACATTAGACATTAATTAAATAACGTTTATTTAATTAATTTTTCTCAAGACAATTTTATGTGTATACACTAATGTACAACATTCATTTTCCTTTATGTTTAACTGTTCTTGAGTAACCTCAAGAATTTTCATGTTTTCCTCAAGTTGAATATTTATCCTTGAAATTTGTTTTTCTAATTCACTAATTTTGTGAATCAAACTATCAGTATCTTTTTTAGTCTAATTTTTCTGCATTATGGCTTCCTTTTTAAGTTTTTTAATTTCACTAAGGGCACATTTTAGTTCACTCTCAAGATCAACTTCAAACTCATGTGCAATATTTTTTTTTTGTTCTTCATTAGGACTCATAATAGCCATAAAGAGAGTCTCTTCACCCTCTTCAAGAGACTCTTCTGAACAATTGTTGATTACATCAGCAAACAAACTTTTTTTCTTTTTATAGTTATACTATTTTTTCCTTCCTTGTTTTTTATTATCTTCCTCATCACTATCAAGATCTTTATTAGGAGCAGTATAATGTCCAATTTTGCCACAACTGAAATATTTAAAGGGTAGTTTCCCTTTATATCTACCTAATCCTCTTCTCAATTTTCTTACTAAAATGGATTCATTTTCATCAAACTTTTCAAATTCAAAAGTTATATCATTATCCTTTTTCACATATTTAAATGCAGTTTCTTTACTAGTAGAACTATCATTACAGATTCTTCTTTCATAGGTAGTGAAAATGCCATGAAGTTCATCTAAAGTGAGTTTGTTTAAATCTATTTCTTCTAAAGCAAATATTTTTGAATCATACTTAGGTTTCAGTGATCTTAACACCTTTTTGACAACAACTTTTTCTTCTATGTTTTGATCAAGACCACAGATTGAATTTACAATCTCTTGAACCCTTAAGAAATAATCAACTATTTTTTCTTCTTCTTTCATTTTTAAACTTTCAAACCTATCTCTAAAGGTTTTTAGTTTAGCCTCTTTTACTTTTACATCACCCTCATAAATGCTAGAGTGTTTATCCCAAATGGATTTTGTATTTGTGTAGTCCATGATTTTAACAAGCACATCATTTGTCAAACCACAACAAATAGCATTTGTAGCCTTAGAATCTCATTCATATGCCTTTTTTCATCAAGAGTAGAAGGTGGTATAGTTGCAATATATGTAGTTTCAATGACATACCAAACCTCATAACCTAGAGAGGTTATATAACGCTTTGTTGTGAATTTTGAAAAGGCATTGTCAGTACCATCAAATAATGGTGCTTTGGAAGTAGAAAGACCTTCCTAATTTGCCATGACTAGTACTCACTCCACCAAGAATACCCTAAGTTGGTTAGAATTTTGGCAAGGGTTTGGCTCTGATACCACTTGTTGGAGTACAAAGAGCACTAGGGGGGGTGAATTAGTGTTCTAAACATAATAATTTCAAATTAACTTCTTTAAAAATATAACAAAATGTTTTAGGCAAACTTTCAAAAGCAAAAAGTATTATGGAGAAGGATAAATGAATCTTCATATCAACATAGAAATCATAAAGGCCACAAAAGAATCATGACACAATGTTTTTCATGAGTGGAAAACCCTCATAGGGATGAAAAACCACTCGGGCCTCACTGGCTTAATTAGAGAATCAAATGTTATAGAACCATATGCCTCACTGGCAACTAAAATTTCTCATTGAAAAAGAATGTATATGTGGCATTGGCAACTTAAATGTCTCATTGACAAAGATCAACCATCACCATAAAGTTTTAAACAACAAGACAGAGTATAACCTCTGTTTCTTTAGAAAAAAATTATTGACAGTCTCATTTTATTTAACACTTAAGAATCTATATATATGTCTGTGCATACAAGTATAACCTATAATATGAAGTGCTTTTATAAATTCATAAAGAGATTGCTCAATTAAACCCTCAATACAATGGTTTTCTATAATGTATGAACCTCGTATTCCCACTCTTCAAAGTGGCTATGTCACATGCTCATAAAGCAAGAAATCCTTCATTATTTTCAATGAAAAAATGAAAAACCCAACCATTTTAATAAACTACCATTCAGTTCAGAGATATGATACAGTAACTATAAAATGTACTATTGATAGTGTTTAAACAAGCTTGTTTAACCTTTTTTCAAACAAAATATGCATAAAAACCTTTTGACAAAAAATAAAACTTGATTTGTTTAACCTTTATCCAATAGAAGAAGCATATTAAGAACAAGAAGTGAATACCAGAAAATTGTGAGTTATTCAAAGCAAGATACCAACCCTTACAACTGCCTTAGTCTACATGCAACCATCAAGAGAAACCAATCACCATATTCTCTATTTTGCAATTGTTCCCAGCTTCAAGAACCCTCTTTACTAGGGTTTAAAACCACCATCAAGACAAAAATGTTGTCATAGTCATTTGCAAACTGTTTGGGCCCTAGCAAGTCTCGGCTAGGGTTTGAAGACCGAGAAAGAAAAGAATAACAATAATTCTTTTGAAACAATATATCCTCAAAATCCTATGTCATAATAAAAAATATGCCTTCGAAATAACTTCATAATGCTGATAAGAAAGAAAGTGAATTTATATAGGATACTAAGCCTTTACAAATGATGCCTTCAAAATAACACCTTCGAAATGTGTAATATTCTCACAATACCACCAACATAATGGAGTCCATTTTGATGGGATATTTTTTCTAATGCCCAAACCATAATGATTAATGCCTAAGGTCAATGATCTTATGAATATTATGTAATGCAGAAAGTCAAGATCATCATCCTTCCTATCCTTGTATTCACTTAGCATTTGACAGATTATTAACCTTGTATGCATCAAGCCATTAACAACTTTATTTGCCTTGTGTGTAATAAGTGATCAATGACTTATTAGTGAAAAGATAATAAGCCATTAATTTGTCTTACGGACAAGAGTACATAAAGTGTCAATAGCTAAAATCACGAGGATATAATGTATCAAATGTAACAATGTAACAATAGGATAGTATTATACATGCACTAAGAACAACATAATATATCAAGCATATATGAATTATCCATCATGTAACCTACCCACTAAAGTGAGTATCCACACTGGATATGAACCAAAGTATATACCTATTCACTACAAAAATGTGTCCATTGTTCACTACAAAAATGTGTATCAATGACAAATCAAGTTATTGTAATGGATGAGTATTCCATCAATACCAATCTTAAATACCAAGCACTACAATCTGAATCAATACAAGTGCCATCATGTGTGCCAATGTATGACAAACACAATCTGACAATCTGAAATATGTCATGATATCTGAAAAAAGTATCAATATATCAATCACTAGAGAAATGAGAGAAATGTATCAACGCATCTGAAGGGTATCACCAAAGAATCTGAAATGAATCACCACTTAAATGGGAGAACATGAGAACATCAAGTCACATCTTTTTTTCAACAAGGACAACAACAAAGAAAATAAAGAACAACAAAAATATTTCCAAATATTAAAGGATATTGACTAAAGCACCTGTTCTTATAGGGCCAAAGTGGAATATCCCATTTCATATCCACATTAATGCCTCAGACCATGGTGTTAGAGTAGCTATTGCGTAGAAAGAAGCCAATATTGAGTATGTTATATATTATGTCAACAAAAAATTGCATATAATGGAACTTAAACACATTGTGATAGAAAAGGAGATGGTTGCACTCATTTATGCCATCAACAAATTTAGGCAATATATATTAGGGTATCAAGTCTTTGTGCACACACATCATGTATCAATAAAGTACTTAATGAATTAACTTTTTATTAGTGGTGAGATGTTTAGATGGTTACTTATATTGTAGGAGTTTGATATTATCATAGTGGACAAACCTAGAAAATCCAATGTTGTTGAATATTTTTCTTTCTGGGCTAACAAATGCAGAATCAAAGTCTATCATAGATGATTCATTTCTTGATGATCATCTCTTTGCTCTATAAGTTCATTCTCCATGGTATGCATAAATTGCAAATTACCTTGTTTGGGTAAAATGTTTTAGACAGTTTAAATAATAGGAAGACAACTGAGAGGGGAGGGGTGAACCAGTTGTCACCAGATTACCAAAACCTTAAGCAATTAAAACCTTAATACCAGAATACATAAGATCAATACCAAAATGCATAAACCAATTACCGAAATAGCAAATATATCAATTGACCACAAGCAACAATTAGAGAATATATACCATCCACATGACACCAAGATTTGTACGTGGAAAACATGGTAAAGGGGAAAACCACTGTGGGAAACCTACTCGCAATTAGATAATACTTCTATGGTAAGTATGAGATTACAAATTGAGGGGCCTCCACTTGCAGGAAGGCCAATATCCTGGAGCACACTTCTCATTACAAAAGGAGTCTCACTGACTACATAAAAATCCAGACTACAATCTGGAAGGAAGAATGAACTGCAATGATAACATCTCCTATGCCTGAATATAGTTTTGATTAAGCTCAATACCGAAGGACTTAATCCTCTTACATAAACCCAACTCGATCACCAATGATCAACCAAATCCTCTGCATGAATGATTATTACATTATTTGCTCACATACATCCTTATCATTATCCCCTTGCATGATCTACAATGAGATCTTACATCATATATGTACAAACCCTCACCCATAAACAATAAGGTCGGCCACTAGAAAATAAACAAATTACATAATTACAAAACATGTTGGCCTAATACTAAATAAATAATATCCAACCCATAAGATATTCTGGAAACACATCGAGAAGTCCCACCAATACGTTACATTAAGTCGGTCCATAACCTAGATAGTATCAGACCCAATTTAAGTTCACACACACTAAAGAAATGATCCCAATCAGCCAAGTGTCAAACACAATCACCATCAGCATCTTGAATCTCTACTATAAGCCATACCAACACCACTTATGCATAATATCAAAAGATCTTCAACAAAGCTCTATCAGTGAAACTCTCACTAGATCAACAAACTAGGCTTACCAGCATATAAGATAGCATCCGATCACCAAGTCAAAACCAACTGACTGAACATGTATCTGAGTAGCATGAATAAGAAATCTAAGCCAATTTCATAGGCCAAAGCATACTAGAGTATACCAGATCATCATGATCTAATCCAACCAGAAACCAAACAACCTACTGGGACCAAAAGGATATCGATAAAGTAGCCAAAACAACTAGTGTTGACATCAATGATAAAACACCAATGCAACAAATAATCAATTCCTCCAAATGGCCAACAATCTCCCCCTTTGGCATTGATGGCAACACTAGATGTGAAAAAAATCCAAGTGCCAATAAATGCCAAACAAATCTCCCACACTCTCCCTGTAAATGATATCATAGTTAAGTTCTACAAATTTCTCCCCCTAATGTATATATCTCCTTAATTTGTTCACATGAACATCTCTTCCCCTTTGACATCAATGCAAAAGATTTGACATAAATATCAAAGCAAAATAAAAAACCACTGAATCACAAAACTCACTACTCCCCCTGAGTAGTAGCATCACCACATAAATCCAAAATGAATAATATCTCTAATAATGCATACCGAACTGATGCCAAATAGCATCAATCAGTTCTCTATCGAAGGGGCAGAAACCCCTAATCTATCTCTGAGGTACTCAAATGATTCTTTAGGCAAAGGTTTAGTGAAGATGTTTAGAATCTGCTCTTTAGTGTTCACATAAACCAATCTAACTTCATTTTCTTCCACCTTCTCCTTCAAAAAAGTCATACTTGATAGATACATGATTTGTCTTAGAGTGAAATACCAGATTCTTTGATATGTCTATAGCAGCAGAGTTATCACAGTGAATAACTACTGGTCCATTGCAATGCACTTTTATGTCCTTCAACATTTGCTTCATCCATAGAACTTGTGTATAGTTAGTAGCAACAACAACATACTCAACTTCAACAGTAGATAAATAAATACATGATTGTTTCCTGTTGATCCATGAAACAAGTTTCCTTCCAAGAAAGAAAGCTCCATTGGAAGTACTTTTCCAATCATCAACATCACCTGCCCAATCTGCATCTGTATATGCACATAAAGTAAAGTCATCATCTTTAGGGTACCACAAACCATATTTCAATGTTCCTTGTAAGTATCTAAAAATCCTTTTCACCGCACTCTCATGATTTTCTCTAGGATCACTTTGATATCTTGATGCAATGCAAAAAACATTCATTATATTTGGTCTAGTCTGAGTCAAATATAGCAGACCTCCAATCATAGACTTGTAACCATAGGAGTACTAACCGGTTTAGAATCTTCCATACCAAATTTCTTCAACATCTCCCTAGCATACTTAGTTTGATAGATGAAAATACCTTTATCAGTCTGAGTAATTTGCAAACCTAAGAAAAATTTCATTTCCCCAATCATAGACATTTCAAATTCTTTCTCCATATTGTTAGAAAATTCCATGCACAACTTATCTTCACCTCCAAAAAATGATGTCATAACAAAGACCTCAATAATCAGTATATCATCATCAGTGACTTTATAATATAGGTTATTGTCAACATTACCTTTAGTGAAACCAAGCTTCAAAAGATATTTGTCCAACCTTGCATACCAAGCTCTAGGTGTCTGTTTCAATCCATATAAGGATTTCCTTAACCTGCAAAACCATGTTTTTATCATCTGAAAGTGAAAAACCACCAGGTTTCTCAATATAAACTTCCTCATCAAGATCCACATTTAGTAAACCACACTTAACATCCATCTGATAAACCTTATAGTTTTTATGTGCAGCATAGGCAAGAAATAATCTTACAGCTTCAATCCTAGCTATAGATGCAAAAGTTTCACCATAATCAATTCCTTCCTTCTGAGAATATCCTCTACAAACCAATCTAGCTTTGTTCCTTACAACTTGTGCATCTTCATTTAATTTAATCCTAAATACCCATTTAGATCCAATAACATTCTTATTTTTAGGTCAGGGGACTAAAGTCCATGTGTTATTCTTTTCTATTTGATCTAATTTTTCTTCCATAGCTTTCATCCAACATTCATCTTTACATGCTTCGATTACTGATACCAGTTCAACTTGAGAAATTAAACATACCTCATTAGCTGCCAATCTTCTTCTTTTCATCACTCCATTGTTCTTATCCCCAATGATCTAATCTTCAGAATGATTCAACCTTACATACTTAGGAGTCTTTTGACTCTTTGTTCCCCTTTCTTGTTCTTCAATTACTGTTGAATTTTTGGATACTGCCAAAGTAACTGGTTCAACATTTTATTTCAGTAAAGGTGTTACCGATTCAGTTATGATCATTTCTACTGTCGGTTCTTGCTCATAAATTATGATTTGACTTCTATTCAAGTCATCCACCTTGACATTAGCACTCTCCACAATTCTCTTTAATCTTTTGTTATAACATCTATATGCTTTTCTTTTATTATAATAACCAAGAAATATTCCTTCATCACATCTAGGATCAAACTTGCCAATGAAATCATCTCTCCTAATATAACATTTACTACCAGAGATTCTAAAATGCTTAACTGTAGGTGTATTGCCAAACCATAATTCATAAGGTATCTTACCGATTTCTCCTTTGATATGAACTCTCTTGAATGTATAGACTGTTGTGCTCAATGCTTCTCTCCAAAAGATATGAGGTAGATTAGCTTCCATAATCATGGTTCTAGTAGCATCCAAGATAGTTTTATTCTTTCTTTCCACAACTCCATTTTGTTGAGGTATCCGGGGAGCAGAAAATTATCTCTTTATGCCATGCTTCTCACAAAAGTTATTAAACTCACCGGATGTGAATTCTCCACTATGATCTGACCTTAAGCACTTAATCTTCAATCCTAACTTGGTTTCAACTTTAGCTTTAAAGATTTTAAACTTTTCAAAACCCTCAAATTTCTCCCTTAGAAAAGTAACCCACACCATTCTAGAATAATCATCAATGATTAGCATATAATATCTATCACCTTGAAAACTTTTAATTCTAGCAGGGCCACACAAATCACTATGAATAAGATCAAGAACATCATTAGATTTGTTGTGTATACTCTTAAAAGAGGTTCTGACATGTTTTCCCATTTGATATTCTTTACATACCGAATTATAGGGCTTCACAATCTTACGTATATCTTAATTGCCTTAGTTGAACTGATCTTTACCACGCAATCAAAATTCGCATGACATAGCCTTTTATGCCAAGGCCAACTCTCATCAATTTTTGCAATCAAACATGTCTTCTCACAGGAATTCAAATGAAATTTATTACCTTTTGTCTGAGTACCGATTGCAATCTCCAATCCAGATCTATTAATGATTTTGCATCTTCCATCCTTGAATTGTAATAGAAATCCCTTATCCACCAGTTGTCCTACACTCAAAAGATTATGCCTTAAACCTTCAACATAATAAACATTTTTAGTATTCTTCTTACCATCCAATGATATAGTTCCTCTTCCTTTGATCATGCAATCTTTGTCATCTCCAAATCTAACTAGACCGCCATCAAATTCTTACAAAGATAGAAACTTCCTTTTATCTCCAATCATATGATGTGAACATCCACTGTCAATTACCCATTCATCCATATCTTCAATTTTAGCAGTAAGGGCCTTTTCTTCAAATACATTCTCTTCCAGTGCTGAAACATCTACCTTGATAGCCAAGAACACCCATTCCTTTCCATTGCCAGAACCACTAGAAGAGTCTTGTGTCGGTTCATCGTCAAAATCAGTCACACCTTCCTCATCCACAAAGTAACATGATTTATCTCTTTTTTCCTGTACTTATGCTTGTTCTGATATCCAGGGTTAGGCTTAAAAGATCTTCTATCTCTTTCTTCAAATCTTGAATTCCTCTCAGGACATCTAGATGCAAAATGACCTATCTTATTACATGAAAAACATTTAAAAGGTGATTTTCCTTCATACTTACTTCCTACCGGTCCTTTAGGTACTCTTCTAGAAAATAGGGCTTCAAGTTGCTCAAATTCTTCATCTTCTCTCTTCATATCATCTAATTCCTTTGCATACAAAGCTTTCCAATCTTGCTTTCTAGTTGATGATGTAAAAGAATGAAAAGCAGGTTTAGACTTTACAACTCCAGAAGGTCCAAATTCTTCAAGCGCAAAAGAAGATAATTTCCCAGCCAAGGTATCCCTATTGACAGAGGTATTATCCATTATTCTCAATTCATTAATTGCAGTAGCCTTCATCTTATAAGCTGGTGGTAAAGCTCTCAGAACTTTAGAAACTATTTCACCTTCACTCAAAGATTCACCAAAACATTGAATTCCCATGATAATTTCATTCACCCTTTCCATGAATGCAGTAATCCTTTCATATTCTTACATCTTCAAATTTTCATATCTCACCCAGTGACCATCAAGTTTAGAAATCTTAACAGTAGGGTCACCTTCATTAAGAGTCTCCAACTTGTCCCATATAGCTTTTGCTAATGATTTGTCAGTTAATCAAATTATTTGTTGATCAAAAAGTGCACACAAGAGGGCTTATCTTTCTCTACAATCATTCTCAAGCTCCTTATCCAAGTTTGTCGAAGGAGGATTTCCAGATGCTGGATTGAAAGGAGTAACACCATTCTTTGTGGTTTCCCAAATTTCCTTACCAAGACATCTCAGAGGAGTCTCCATCTGAATCTTCCATACTCTGTAATTTGTTCTATCAAACCTAGGAATTTCTCTCCAAAAGATAGTAGCAGATGAACTTGAACTGTTAGTCGCCATTGGATCTTCCTCAAGCGGTTAAGCTTCTGCAGAGAGGACCAGAGCTTTGATACCAATTATTAGACAATTCAAATAACCGGAAGACAACTAAAAGGGAGGGTGAATCAGTTGTCACCAGATAATTAGAACCTTAAGAAATTAAAACCTTAATACCAGTGATAGCTCTAAAAATTGATTGCATGAAATTTTCAACTTTTGAGCTCGAAACATTGATTTTTCAGGTTTTTCTTGCATACTTTATGAATGATCTAAGGTCTAGGTTTTAGGGTTTATCAAAACTTCTTACATTTTGTGAAGAAAACCCTAGCAATGATATATTTTGTTGTTACTTTTTTCCCACTTAAAGTTGTGGGTACCCTTTCCATGAGTGGGCCCATCTTATTTCCTAAGCATTAAGTGATGATCAACTGGTTTGTGAAATAATAATTTCTCTAAGTCATGTGCATAAAATTCCTATTAGCTATCTCCTTTTAAAATACTTATGCCCATGTTTGTATTTTTCCTAAGTCTGAAGAATCCCAAGTACTCCGACCATTTGCTAAAGACGGGATGGATCCAATGGCTAGCACTTCCCCATGATCAAAGATGCAATGGTTTTAATGACCATAGCATCGCGAGATTGTGCCACATGTTATCGGGGGAAACTGGTAGGGTAAGTAGTGTAACTGGTCAAGAGCATTTTGTTACCGATTCACAAGCAGTAAAAGTCGATCTACTAACAGTCCCATCAATTTGCATGTGCTTAGAATGAATGGAGATGTTTTATCCTGAGGTAAAAGGTGCTCAAATTTTAAATCCTGGAAGAGTCAATGGACAATATGCAAAGTGGTAAAGATTGAACAGATCAAACGGCCCTCGTATTCCCACGATGGAAGTTGCAGGGAGATTACAGACCACAACATCATGAGATGATGCCACATGTCCCATGTTGATCAGGAAGACCTACGGAGAGGTTGCTGACAGAGTTTGGTCGAAGGATGATATGGCACTATTTAGTCAGGATTTTGTGGGTCCACAGATATAGATGGAAAATCAAAGTGCTAAGTCGGCAAGAAATGACCGTTAGATTTGCCAAGTTGGATAAGATCTATGGTTGAGTTTCAAATGAGAAGTTAGGAGAGATTTTGGAGGCACCAGTCGTAGCTTGCGGGAAAAGGAAGAATGAATGGATTCAGACTTGTCGATTTAGGATTGATTAGACAGTCAAAGATGATAACCCAGAGATGTGAAAGAATTTGGATAAGCGTCCAGTTCAAGTGTGAAGGATCACGAGTTCTCTAATGAATTCATAGATTTGTTTGTTGGCAGAGATCCTAAAGAAGAAGAATGTACACTAAGAAAGGAATAAGATCAGAATAAAATCATTCACGTAAGGTGAACACATGCAGGTGGAAATGGAGTGATGGCCTAGAAGATGGTGATGTCTTGAGTTGTAGGCATTATTGTTGAAATCCATAGTTGATAAGGTGAGTAGAAGATATCAGGATGATGATTCTTCACATGGGTTAGCACCGCCACATTGAAAGGAATTTTGATTATAAATTCAATAAGAAAATGATAAAATGGGTAGAAATAGATACAAGCTTATTCATTTTCTGAGAGAAATTCTTCATCAGTGAGAGGATGTTGTTTGAACATAATTATGGATGGAGTCATTGCATATTTTGTGACATTGGATAGATGATCTTTCTTTGCTATGATGTTGCTCATTGCCAGAGGGGTTGTGAAAGATTAGGGGATTGCGAAAGGGGTGTGAAATCCTTTTCTTTTCAAGAAAAGTCACCCTGGGCCTATTCCCTGCTCTTACTCTGCTTTTTGTTGGTAGAGTGTTCCAAGAGGGAGCTTATGGGGAACTGAAAGAAGAATTTGTTCAAGGGAGGATTGGTAGCCAGTCATCTCTGTAGCAACATGGAAGCTCCAATGCCTTCTCAACAAATCTTGTTTAACCCCAAGTTCCTCTTTCCATTTTCTTTGATCCGGGGCATAAAAATTGGAGACTTTCCTCTATTTCAATGGGAAAGTTTTGTTACATGTCAGGATCTGTTTTCCTTTTTAGGAAGAGAAATGCTATGGAACAAACTGAGCATCTAAGGGTCCATCTGAGAGTGTCAGGGTGATATCGGTGTGACTCAAGTGTTTTTGTTTCTACCAAAAATCAGTTGAGGATTTTGGTTCCACCTCATCATGGCATCAGCATGTGGATAAGAATATTTTGTAACAAAATTGTGTACAACCTCTAAGGTTTGAATCTGTTGTTGACAAGTGTCTTTTGGCTTGAAGCTTGTTGTTCCCTTGTCTTCTATAAAAGGGAATTCAAGGCCATTAGTTAGGGTCTGAGCTTTCTGAGAAAAATCTCTGTAAAGTAGATTTGTTCTGCAGGGTTAGGTTCTAGGTAGTTCTAGAGAGTCATAGGAAATAACAAGGACTGTAATGTTATTTTGCAGAGCAAAAAGTAATAGAATAGTTCCAAGTTCCCTTTTTCAAGTGAGTTATTTTGTATTTGAATTTTTTGGCTATCATCTGATAAAACATAGCTTATGATATTAATGCAAATATATTTTTCCTAATCTTTACCCTCCTATGTGTGATTTTATCTTCTTTTAAGCAAATGGGATCAAGGGTTTCATTTGTTTGTTGCATTGTTATGATGTATGTATTCTTCCATTCAATGCTTTAGTCCAAGGGGTTAATTAAATGCTTGAATGAGATTATAGAGAAAATAAGGCTTGCCATAGGATTTGATAAGCAATTCAGGTGAAGGATCGTAAGCAGAACAATATTGTAAGGCATTATTGTTTTAGGCTAGACCAACTATTAGATGAAATTTTATCATATTTTTTATAACACTTTTCATAGACTACGTAACCCAAATGAATGAGGCACTGGTATTTTTTAGCAAATGTCATTAGGTTTTCAGCTTCCAGTTTATCTTCTTTATGATTTCTCAGAATGAATCTTATAAATATCAGAATATCATTTTCTAAGTTATATGTATTTTTTGAAAGTCGTCCCACCCTCTCTCATACTCCAGCTTAAGGTTGAGGATCACTAAAGGATTTTCCATCCTTGATCATTCTCCCTTTCCGTCGAGTCTTATTATGAGATAATCTTCCTTGTTTCAGTAAGTTCCTGAGTATTGTTGTAGAGAGCAGGAGATCTTATTGAAGGGATCACCCTCCCTGGTTCTGCAAAGCCTAAAGTGCAGAAGGACTTTCTATCCTTGTTATTTTTTGTCCAAGCTTGACAGATATTGATAGTTGGAGGTGGCTCTCCATAGATATTTGGAGAAAATCAGTTTGGTCTCTACCCTGTAGCAGTGTAAACTCGTCGTCCATTTTGGGAACCCACAACCGGAACACATAAGATCAATACCAGAATGCATAAACCGATTACCGAAATAGCAGATATATCATTTAAGCACAAGAAACAATTAGAGAATAGATACCATCCACATGACACCAAGATTTGTATGTGGGAAACCCGGTAAAGGGGAAAACCATGGTGGGAAGCCTACCCACAATCAGATAATACTTCTGCAGTAAGTATGTGATTACAAATTGAGGGACTTGCACTTGCAGGAAGGCCAACAACCTAGAGCACACTACTCATTACAAAAGGAGTCTCACTGACTACGTAAAAATCCAGACTACAATCTGAAAGGAAGAATGAACTGCAATGATAGCATCTCCTATGCTTGAATACCGTTCCCGTTAAGCTCAATACCCGAGGACTTAATCCTCTTCATAAACCCAACTTGATTACCAGTGATCAACCAAATCCTCTGCCTGAATGATTATTGTATACACATAAAAATTGGCTATGAGCAATTAAATAAATATTTTATATTTATTTAATAATTATTCTTCTATTAAATAGTTAATTTGAAAAGATTAATTTATTTAATTCATTTTCATGTCTTTCTATTAATTAATATTTTATTAATTAATTCATTTATCCTATTCTTCTAATTAATTACATATCTAATATTTAATTATTCCTCTAACCAAGTTAATTAAATATCTGATATTTAATTATCTCCTCCAAACAATTAAATATCCAATATTTAATAGCTATTGTCCTATCCTATAGTCTCAAATATTAAATGATTTCTAAATTATTTAATCCTTTATCCAACTCACCCTCCATCTCCACTTCATCTTCCCTTTGCCAACTCATCAAACATGTGGCTAAGGAAATTAATATTTCTTAAATATTAATTCATCATTTATCTTCAACTTCCAAATTTAATGAAAATTGTGTACGTACACATATTTCATAACCATTTCTTTTATTCTCTCCAACACCCCCTACATCTTAGGAAGGACTTGAGTCCACTTGTCCTCTCATGCCTAAATTTCCTCCAACCATCCCTAGATTCCCTCAGTCAGCAACCCAGTCAAGGTGAGATGAGTGACACTTGTCTTCTCCTTCCCCCTTTCTCTCAACCTTCACCTTTGCTCACAGCCATCCAAATCTGCAGATCTGAACAGGACTGTTGATCTAAGCCACATCATCTTATCCTCTCAAAGTCTATAAAATCAAGAGCTTCAGTTGAGACAGAGTTAGACTTCAAGATACTTCAAGTGCATTTTCAAAGCTAATCATATGCATTTGTGAGTTTTTGAAGCAAATAGCAATAGCAAATATCATATATCATTTTAGCATAATCATGTAAGTATTTGCATATCATAGTGTTAGTTAACTACAAGTTATCAGTCCATTCTTCATATGCCATCTTGGAAGCCAATAGTGCATTGTCTAAGAGCACACCATCTGCAACCAAGAACAGTGGAGTTAGGACACAATGAGACATAAGCCATGAAGGTAAAATAATGTTTTATTTTAGTGTGTATTTCATGTAGTTTCATTGGTGGATTTTGGATTTCCTGTATGCATTTCCATTGTATTTTGTGAAACTAACTTATAACAGGTAACATTCTGAGGATGAAATTCAAGCTCACACATTTTGGTGCCCACCGTGGGGCTGGACCTCGCATATACCTTTAAAAAATCTCCCCAAAAAATCAACTCATTTGTAATGCAGATTCACGCATGTGTGAAATCTGACAACGCTTTTGTTCGACAGGTTAGCGCATTTGCATCATAGGTTAGCGCATATGTCATGCAAGTTAGCGCTTTTATCTGAAAAACTATGCATTTGAATCATAGGCTAGCGCATATGTCATATAGGCTAGCGCTTTTATCTTAAATTCTACACATTCACATCACAGGTTCACGCATTTGCATCATAGGTTAGCGCATATGTCAAAGAAATCATGCTTTTGTATCCACAAAGCAGCGCTTTTGTAGTCTAAGTTAGCACTTTTGATTTGCAGGTTAGCGATTTTGAACAGAAAGATAGTGCATATGTTAGGTTAGTGCTTCTGTTATAAAACTGACAAAATTTTCTTGCAGGCCCGAATGTCCAAGAAATCAAATTTGTCAGATTACTAACATGCATGTGCAGGATGGCATTTAAGGAAAATTTTATGCATTTTATCATCTAGCTAATTAAAAGTCTTCATTTGGGAAGTAATATATCATATCTTATTCACCTCGTTTAACTAAGAAGACGAATTGACAACATGCATCTTGCATTTTTGGTATTTTCTCTAAAATAGTTGCACATAGACTTTTAAAAGGGCTAAAATGAACACCATGCTTGTTGGAGCAACATCTCCAAATAGGACTTAGCCAATAATTGCTTTTAAAAGGATAAAAAGAACACTAGTATTCTGTATCTCAAAAGTGGTAGGTATATGCTCTCCCCTTAATTGGGTGACCAAAAAGCCAAACCCACTCTTGTACGCTTTCTTTACTTTCAAACAATTAAATCCTTTTAGAGGACCTACCTTCCCGAGCTTCCTTGAGGGGGCCAGTGAGAGGGGAACGACCTAAAGTGGAAATGGGATAATACCGAGTCCTTCCAGTCCACTATAAATAAATCGTGTTTGTGACGAAAGTCCTAAACAACATGTGCTGATAAGTTCATACTAACACTATGTTTCCCCATAAACCCTATGGAGTGTAACCTCTATAGGTTGGGAACCTTTTGTATTTATAGAGCTAAAAGTGCCTCATGTATGGCCACATGATCGAAAGCCTTTACAAAAAACCACTTGTACTAGTTGCCAAAATCCTTCTAGTTGTTGGCGCAGGAGGTCGGACCTCTGAAGCGGCTCACGTACATACGGTTCCTAGTAGAGATATAAAGTTTGTCGTGGGGAGATTGCATGGAAACTGGTGCTTGGCTGCCCCAAAGAAGTGAGTGTTGAGGGTGGAGCCAATGGGGTCAAGCATCTAAATATCCGCTTAGAATAGCATAGCCTCAGGAGAAACTCCACGTGAGATTCAACAACTATTATCTCAGCCTACCATAGGGATTGTACTTGCTTGTGCATTTTGTTTATTAAACACTATGTCTTCTATGTCTGTAACATGTTCCAAATGGTCAAAAATTGAAGAAAATTATCATCTACAAGGGAGCAAAAATCCAACAAATTTCTAAAAAAGTTTGATCAAAAGGGTAATACAAAAGCTTTTCAACACTTGAAACGCCAGACCCAAAATCAAAGTGTCAAAACATCAATGTCAAAATAATTCTTGAAGTAAGTTTGTCTCTAAGCCATAAAATATTTTTCAAACTAGCTCAAACAACTAGGTTACTAATCCAACAAGTTATACTGAAAAGGTTCTAAAAACATCAACATTTAACAAGCTATCGATTCAACTATCTTAAGTGCAAAAATCAACATCTTTGTCAAGTTTCTCATTAGGATAATCAAATCCTCTATCACGAAGCTTGATCAAATCTATACTAGTTTCCTAATCTTGGATATATCTTTCCTATTTTGAACCTAGGTTATATCAAAACCAAAATTGCACCAACTTTGGAATCAAACAAACTTGTGAATTGTCAAATGCTTATATGACTTTTAAGTATCACCTTAAGAAAAGAAAACCCAGTTATAAAGCTACTCAGAAAAGGATAAGATTTTTGTATATCAATCGCAAGATCTTATTGAAACATAGGACATTCTTACATCATTTTCGTCACTACTTACGTGGCTACGGTATAGAATTTGATGGTGAAACTCTACAAAGGCGTGTCTTTCAACAAAGAGACACTTTATCCCAATGAACAAACAATAGTGGTAAGATCAACAAAGCATATCTTCCTAAACCAATTATCACCTATTGACTTTGTCCTTTGGGAATTTCAACAACATTGTAATAATCACATGCCAGTTTGGACTGGAGCCCAACACGAGCAACTTAGAAAACAACAACAAATGGAGGAAGAAGATACTCTTGTATTCCACACTTTTGGATGTACCATTGTTGACGAAGAAGCAGTCAATAGCACCATTAGAGACCTTGAACAATATTTTTAATTTGATAGGCTAATGGAAAAATTGTTGGCAAAACAAAAAGAAAAATATCTCTTGATGTTGGCAAAATCTAGAGCTAAACTACTACAAGACTTTAACATGGAAAGCTTGAAACAAGATGTGGAGACAAGTAACACCCAAAACACAGATGATCCAAATAATGAGGACATAAACAAAGAAAGTAACGGAGAAATAAGGAAAGAAAGGGATGATAATAGAAAAGAGCATAGTGACAAAAAGATTCACAAAGAAACAAGAAGAAACTATGTAGATAATCCCTTATCAAACCTTACTCAACAAGTACAAACTCTTCAACAACAATGACAAGACATGCAAAATGAGACAAGCTCCAAGAAATATTCATTAGAAGATATATGCCCATATCCTTTTGATAAATATCTAAATATGATACCATTTCTGCAACATTGCGAGATCCCTAAATATGACAAATACGATGGAAGATCTGATCCTCGAGATCACATTAGGGAGTTTTGTACTATGAGCATGGAATTTGCTCACGATGAAACTTACCTTATGCATCTATTTCCTAGGAGTTTAAATGGACAATCAATGGAGTGGTTTTCAAGATTACCATCCGGAATCAAATCCTTTGAAGAACTTGTGAATAGGTTTATTTCACAATATTCCTACAATATAAGGAATGAAATAACAATGCTAGATCTTTACAATGTTAAACAAAAGAATGGTGAATCCTTTATGATTTTCTTACAATGATGGAAACGCATGTTTAATAGGTATCCCCGAGATGTACCTGATCAAGAAAAAATGGACATATTCATTGATAATCTTATCAGTGAAATGAGTTATCGACTAAGGATGCAATGTCCTCCCTCTTTTGCCAAAATGATCGAGAATGGACTAAAAATAGAGAACACAATGGTAAAGAAGGGAGAACTAAAACTTTACAATAATTCATACAACAACAACAACAACAACAATGACAAACCCAAGTTCTGGTCAAAGAATAGGAATGTCAGCAATGAAGGGAATGACGATAATAGTAATACAAAACAACAACAACCAATTTTCAATCTATCAAGTCAAAACCCAAGCAATAACAATCCAGAAAACAACAAAGCTAATTCCTTTTTCTCCAATCCTTGAAGAAAATTCACAAACATTGGAGAATCTTTAGAATCAGCTCTAAAAACTTTACTTGCTAATAAATTGATTGTTTTGCCAGAAACAAGAAATTGTGAACCACTAGTCAAGCCCAATTGGTGGAATGACAATCATTTTTGCAACTATCATCGAAATAAAGGACACCTAACAAATGATTGTCAGAGATTGAAACACCTTATCCAAGATCTAATCGATAATGGAACCATTACAGTGGATAGCTATAAAACGAATGAATCACACTTGGCTTTCAAAACTCCACTCCCAAATTATGACAAAGGCGAATCATCCCAATTAAAATATGACAAAGGAAAAACCAAGGTGAATTACACTTATACATGCTATGATGTAGTGAATGTGATTATTGTTAACAAAAATTCATCTTCAGAACCAATCAATGTTATCATGAGAAGCAAAGCAAAGGTTACCTTTCCAGGTGTAACAAAAGATCCAACACCCAATCCACAACAATACAATTTAGTGGAGCAATTACAATGAATACCCACTCAAATATCAATTCTGGAACTTCTCAAGATTTCACCTATGCATAAGGACATTTTGAAGAAAGCTTTAGTGGAAACAACAGTTTCAAAAGATTTGGATATAGATCAGTTCCAAAATATGGTAGGACACCTCATAGCTCCTCATTGCTTATCATTTTCTGAAAATGATGACGCATCCTTGCAACATCCTCATAATGCTCCCTTACATGTTGAAGTTTCCATAAATAAAACCCATGTCAAATGTGTGCTCATAGATGGAGGAGTTGGACTAAACATTTGTGCATTAAGTTTGATGAAAGCTTTGGGATATTTAGAGAATGCAGTAGACCCGAAAAAGAAAATAACCATCAAGGCTTATGATGAAGCAAAAGGTTCTTCTAAAGGGACTGTTGTGCTACCAATAAACATAGGACCTGTGGAAAAGGATACATTGTGTCAAGTTTTAGATTTGAACCTTTCCTACAATATTCTTCTCAGAAGACCATGGATTCACAAGATGCAAGCAGTTCCTTCTACATATCATCAATGTGTAAAATTTCCTCATGAAGGAAAACAAATCACTATAATTGAGGATTCCAGTCAATATTGCAATAATTTGAAGCCAACACAAGATACAAGAGTTCCACATAGCAGAGAATCAGTATATCCTACCAAAGAAATTCAAGCAAAGTTATGGGAAACTTTTGAAGAAAAGCTCAAGTTAAATGATGAAGGAATGGGAAAGTATTCTATGCAAAATTTTCCACTTTCCCCTAAGTCATATGGAAAGCCTACAGATATTCAATCAAAGGCATCAGGAAAATCAAAATTATGTTTAAAGGAACCTTTGTTAGTGCTAGAACTCTTGAAGAGGAAAATGAAGACAAAGACATTCTTGGTTGGTTATACAAAGATGAAGATAAAACTATAGCAACAGCAATAGAAGTCAATATTCCCATAAAACAATATGGCAAAGGATATGAAATCATGCAAAAAATGGGATATGAAGGAAAATGACCAATTGGTAAGCAACATCAAGGTATTTCAAAACCTATTTGTCCACACTCACAATCTACAGAAGATAAATATGGGCTAGGATATCTGAAGTCTAATCAAAAGAAACATAATCATCAACAGCAAAAACGGAGAAAGAAATCAGCTTCTAAAGAAGAAAATTGGCAAGAAAAGCTACATCAAGCGGCCGAAACAGTAACCAATAAAAAAAAGAAGCAAGAAGAACATGAAAAGAAAGAGGAGGAGATCATCATCCAAGGTGAAGAAAAATCTTGTCAACAAGTTCTGAAAATACAAACAAAGGCAAAATCTTCACAAGATATTCCAGAAGCAATAAAAATAGAGATGGCAGAAATCAAAGAACTCTTTGCACCATATGACATTCTAGTATGGTATAGTGGAGTAATCTTGGATCAGGATTCAGAAACAGACTCCAATGAATATGAGTGGAGTCCAGATGTCTTATCCATTACATCAAGTAAAGAACATAATAAAGATCAAGTAGCTATCAGGAAAGAAGACTTGTCTATAGGAGAACAAAAGATGAAGTTAGAAAGAAGGCAAGAAAAACTCAGAATCTAGAAAAAAGAGGCGTATGCAAAAAGGAAAGGAAATGACAAAGACAGAGAAGCAATGCCACAGGAAGCGCAAACATGGATCAGATATGGAAGAACCATGGAAGAGCTAAGGGATAGTCAAGTTGGACTAACTATTAGTCCAGAAGAAGTTGAGTTTGAAAGGAGAAAAAATCTATTAAAAGAATCTACTTCATCATGTGCACAAATATGTCAACTCTAAAATGCAAATGAGGTCAATCAAGAAGGAATTTGTAGTATCAAAGATGTGTGCATGGATATAATCCATTCGTTTAAGGGACAAATGTTAGTTGAAGGACCACTTGAGTGTGAACTACCAAATGCTAATATTAATCTTGTTAAGACTAATTTGGAAACACTTGAGAAAGACAATTCTTAAAAACATTTAATCTATGACAATACCTATTCTACACCAAGCTATGATCATTATGTCATGAACATTGAAACACCTAATGATGATAGTGATTATGATTTACCCCTTCTGCATCCTGAACTAATTGATTGGGATAATTTAGACAACCCCGAACTAAATGTCTTTACCAATGATCATGACTTAGCTGTGTACCTTAACATTGTTGAACCTATCCATCCTAAGATATTTTCCATTGCAGAATGAAGTGATGTTTCTCATAGCCAAGAGAATGCCAAACTTTCCAGTCACAAAAGCGAAATAAAACAAGGAAAGAGACCTATTGTTGAAAACCATTTCATAGCAACATTAGATCAATCAAAAGAGAAAACAAAGGGCGTATATGATGGTGAAAACCTCCTAGAGGCACCAGAAGATGGAAAGTTTGACATTTTTCCTGCATATTTTCAAGAGATAACTGCTATCCTAATAGAACCAACAGAAGCAGTAAACATTGATACATCAAAAGATCCTAAAATACTTCATTTCGTTGCCTCATTATTAGAAAGAGAGAGAAAAGAGTACATGGAATTCTTTAAGAAAAGACAAATAAATTTTGCTTGGTCTTATGCAGATATGCCAAGACTTAACCCAGATCTTATCATGTATCATCTTAATGTGGATTTAAAAGCAAAACCTATTAAGCAGAAGCTAAGAAAGATGCATCTGCATATTTCTCTCCTTGTCAAAACCGAGCTCAAGAAACTATTAGAAGTGGGTTTCATAAGACCAGTTTCTTATCCAGAATGGGTCTCAAGTATCATACCAGTATCAAAACCAGATAAGAGCATAAGAGTTTGCATAGCTTTCAGAGATCTAAATAAAGCATGTCCAAAAGATGATTTCCCGTTACCAAACATTGATATCATAATGGACTTATCAGCAGGCCATGAGATGTTTTCATTAATGGATGGCTTCTCAGGATATAATCAAATAAGAATCGCACCTGAAGATCAAGAGAAGACAACTTTCACTTGTGCATGGGGAACGTATTGCTAGAGTGTTATGTCATTTGGGCTTAAGAATGCAAGAGCGACTTATCAAACGGCCATGACGACAATTTTTCATGACATGATGCATACATTCATGGAAGATTATGTCGATGACATACTTGCAAGATCTCACTCAAGAAAAGAACATTTGAACATTTTAAGTAATATTTTTGATAGGCTGGAAAGATATCAATTGAGATTAAATCCAAAGAAATGTGCATTTGGAGTAACCTCTGGAAAGCTCCTTGGGTACATTATATCATCTCATGGCATTGAAGTAGATCTTGGAAAAGTTAAAGCTATCATGGAGATGGAGTCACCCAAGAACATAAGTCAATTGCAATCTTTACAAGGAAGGTTGCAATCAATCAGGAGATTTGTTTCTCAATTGGCCGATAGATGTCTTCCATTTACCCATCTTCTACATAAAAATGTTCCATTCAAATGGGATACAAAATGTGAAGAATCTTTCTTGCAAATAAAAGGATATCTTATGAGTCCTCCAATACTGATATCACCAACCAAGGGGAAACCATTGTTACTCTATGTCTCAGCAACAAGTGTATCATTAGGCACTCTCCTAGCTCAACATGATGATGAAGGAAAAGAAAGAGCAGTTTATTATATTAGCAGGATGCTTGTTGGCTATGAGTTAAATTATTCCTCAATTAAAAAGATATGTCTAGCAGTTGTATTTGCAACCCAGAAGCTATGACATTATATGTTGATTCATTCTGTAAAACTAATAGCAAAGATAGATCCTCTCAAATATCTATTGAGCAAGTCAACATTGACAGGGAGACTAGCCAAATGGGTTATGATACTGAGCGAATTTGACATAGAATATGTTGACCGGAAAGCTATCAAGGGACAAGTCATCGATGATCAATTGGCTGATGCGCCTCTACATAATAACATGCACATCGAATTTCCTGATGCAGATATCTTGACAGTAAGTACAAACTTTTGGGAATTGTACTTTGATGGCTCTTATACTCAATATGGATCAGGTGCAGGAATCTTTTTCATCACCCCTCAAGGACACACAATTCCGAATTCGTATAGACTAAGATTTCCATGCACCAATAATACTGCAGAGTATGAAGCATTGGCTATAGGGCTTAAAATGGCCATTGAATGGAATATTAAAGAACTACATGTCTATGGTGATTCACAACTTGTCATAAATCAAATAAATGATGAATATCAAACAAAGGATGATAAGCTTATGCCATACAAATAGCTGATAGAAGAATTTAAAAGACACTTTAAAGAAATCACATTCACCTGGATTCCTAGAAATGAGAATAAAGCAGCAGATGCGATGCCTACAATAGCATCTCTCTTGCAAAATAAAGAGAATCAACAGTGTTACGAATTTCTCATGGAAGATATCTTAACCCCTACCATCCAATACCACCATACCTATCGAATTTGCCATATATCAGGAACCAGTGAATCCTTATACGGTCAAACCTACCAATATTTGAAAGATCATATCCTTCCTCTGGAATTATCTCATAATCAATGAAGAAACTTTATCCGTCAGTCCTCTCGCTATACCATTATTGTTGATATCCTATCTAGGCATGGTCTAGACGGTACATTGTTGAGATGTCTTGAAAAAGATGAATCTGAGAGAGTTCTTAATGACATTCATGCGGGTATTTGCGGTACACACTCAAGTGGTTTAACATTGGCTAAGAAACTTATCTGTATGGGTTACTTTTGGCCTACTATGGAAAGAGATTCATTCACATGCTAGAAAATGTAAACAGTGTCAAATCCATGGAAATCTAATCCATGCACCAGCACAAGAGTTATATCCTATGACAGGATCATGGCCATTTTCACAATGGGGCCTTGATTTGGTAGGAAAGATCAATCCTTCATCTTCTAATGGACATAAGTTCATTCTGATTGCTACTAAATATTTTACTAAGTGGATTGAAGCAGTGCCTTTAACAACAGTGATAGGAAAATAAATATCATCATTCATCTTGAATTATATAATCTGTCACTATGGCGTTCCTATGACCATTATCACTAATAATGGAAGACCATTCAAAAATCAAGATGTGAAAGAACTATGTGAATAGTTTCATATCCAACATAGGTTCTCTACTCCATATTATCCACAGCGAAATGGTCAAGTCGAGGCATCAAACAAAACTATCTTGAAAATCTTGAAGAAAATAGTAAATGAAGCTGGAAAAGAGTGGCACATTCAGCTAAATCCTGATCTTTGGGCATATCGAACTAGCGTCTGCACTCCAATAGGGGCAACTCCATATTGTTTGATCTATGGATCAGAAGCTATATTACCTATAGAAGTAGAGATACCTTCTCTACGTGT
This sequence comes from Cryptomeria japonica, assembly GCF_030272615.1. NCBI lineage: Eukaryota > Viridiplantae > Streptophyta > Pinopsida > Cupressales > Cupressaceae > Cryptomeria > Cryptomeria japonica. Next base: position 373,918,302 of record NC_081412.1, read on the forward strand.
ATCTTTGCACAGTCTTATACTAGAAGAAGAACAACAAGTTTCTCAAATCCAAGAACTAGAACTGATTCAGGAACGTCACCAAAATGCAACAGAACATTTGAAAGTATACCAACAAAGAATGGAAAGAAGCTATAACCACATAGTCAAGTCGCGTATTTTCTAGATTGGAGATATAGTTCTAAGGGAGAATCCGATAAATCAGCAAGACCGAGAAAAGAAGGGAAAATTTGAACCCAATTGGCTAGGACCTTTTGTCATAGTAGCAGCATATGGATCAGGAGCATACAAGTTATCTACTCCTGAAGGTGATTGGTTTGATGAACCTATCAATTCTATCCATCCCAAGAAATTCTATGCTTGAGATATAAAGTCCTTAAAAAAAAAAGAATCATCAATAAAAAGCATATAAAGTCCTGAAAAAAAATCAATACAAAGCATATAAAATCCAAAAAATGCAATAAATTTAGATGGTGAAAACCTGGTTAACACGCGCTATCTAAAAAGTGAGTTCCTCCATCTATGAGATTGCTTTGCGCACCTATCCACTCCATCCTATCACATCTATCATTGCTAGCTTATCCAAAACATCTTTCGCATCCATTGCTCTGAACCATTTAGCAAGAAATATGCAGCTTACCAACAATTAACCAATCTTTGACATACTTGTCGTAGTCATTATCTTAGATTTTATTAGCATCGATCAATCTGCATTTGTATCCCACCATGGTTTGGATCTTCATCAATTCATATATCCATAAAAAATTTGTTTCCACTAGGGGCAAAATCCAAATTCCTTTTGCTAAGGTGATCTTTTGAACCTTTGAAAAATCCAAAACATTCAAAAAAACTTAGAAAAACCAAAAACATCTAGGGTTTTGAACCAGATAAAAAAGCAACAAAGCAACAAAAATAAAGGCATTTCATAACAACTGAATCGTCAAACTTAGAAAATGAAGAATCAACCAGCAAGCTATAACGGATTATCAAAGACCATTCATAAAGATGGTTATATCAGTTAATGACCATTAGAACATGTGAATGACATACAAGGTTTAGTGTTTATATCTTGATTTTATTGCTAATCATGTACTCTATGCAACTCAAGGATGTCCATGACTAGAGAAGCTATGATGGGGCATGATTATTTTCTTTGATTGCTATTTGTAGTTTATCTCATACTACGGTATGAACTTGTCTCATGATATGATCGGCAAAAGATCAAGGAGGACGTTCCAAGTCATGCATGAAAGGAGATAATCCTTGTCTGTTCTGCAAGCAATACTCAGGTCAACTTGATCCATTATATCAAGCTGCTTGTATTAACTTGCTATATCAAAATCCATGTAAGAAATACTCGGGTCATCTTGAATCTTTATGTCAAGTTGCTTGTATTATCTTACAACATTTAAAGCTCAATGATGAAATCAAGCACTGTTACAAGATCACATATGAAGAATGGCAGTACAATTTTTAGTTAGATCATTTCATTAGCTCATTATTCATCTGCATTATAAGCATTCATTTGTCAGTTGCATTATAAGCATATCATTTCATTAAATAGATCAACGGTCATAAATAAAGATTGAGTATACTTGAACAAACAAAAATAATTTGCATTTAATCATTATAGGTGCATTTCAATCATCATTCATTTCATTTAGTTGCATTTTATCATTGCATTAGTTTGCATTTAATTGAGTGCATCTCAATTATCATGTAGTGTATCATCATTGTTATTTGCATTATCATTTTTATAATGATCATTTAGTTGCATCTTTGCACTTAGATTCATAATCATCATAAACATTACATAAAAACTCAAAAATATTTCACATAGATCATTTGCATTTACATAATCATAAATCAAAAGCAAATCAATCATTCATTTGCATTCCATATAGATCAGTACATTTGCATCATTTAAGATAGACATCATTTTCATTTGCATCCAAGATCATCAAAAATCAAAACAAAAACATATAATCACTACATCCATATAATCAAAGCATATAGATCATCAGAGCATAAAGCATCATCATAAAATAGAGTAACATGCATATAAATCATCATCATCATATAGAGTCCATATCTGCATATAAATCATCATAAAATAATAAAAAGTCCAAGTATACAAGGATATCAGATAAACAATACAAATGCCTCATCAAATGCAAATCAAGTCAAGGTTGTCCTGTACCACTACCACCTGACTCTGTCTATCTCTGTGGCTGTGGGCGAGAAGATCCTCCAGATGCCTGTCTCCCATGCTCCCCACTCCTCTGAGGAGGTCCCATGACCCCACCATTGCTAGTATCCATCAGCACAGTGGTATGATAACTGCCTGCTCTCTGGCTCTCTGCAACTGCCTCCTCATATCATTATCGCCAGTGGGAAGTCTACATCCTGGCCCGAACTAGTACTCTAACAGTATCCACCGAGAGAGTACCTAATCCAACCTACTGAATATGATCAAGAAGCCCCTGAGTATCTTTTTGTCTCCTAATAGCTCTATCCCGCTCAGTAATAAGAGTCTATACCTATGCTCGAAGTTGATCAATCTGTGCTCTCAGACTATCAATAGTATCCTGCCCTGGCACATCATGCTCTAGTATAACCACATCTGGCATATCATGCACTGGTGCAACCTACTCTGGTACATCCTACTGTGTTGCATGAATCCCAATCCCCTCACCACCAACCTATCCAACTAATGGAATCTCGGTCCGAGTAACTCTCCGCACCCATCGTCTAATCAGGGGAACATGATCCTCAAGATCCTCATCATCTCCACCATGCGCTGCAATAACTCGAGGATCTGCTTGAATCTATCTGAAATCAATGCCTCTCCCGCAACCCCCATCCAGTCGAGTCACCCTACCTCTTGTCAATGGCAACCCTCTCGGTGATCTCATACTAGTCTTGCCATGCTCTCTCCCAATCCGTCCAACATCTCTCCCACCCATAGGACGTGGTCTCTCAATCTTGCCAACTGGTCCAAATGCTCCTCCACGGACTCTCAATCGACCTCCCCTTCATCCAGGTCTCCTACCACCACCACCTCCATCCCCACCATCATCTCCACCTCCCCCAGCCTCATGAGCAGCTCTAAGCTCTCGTCTCCATCTGCGTCTCCTAGAAACTGGATCATCTGAGTCATCCTTGTCATCTCCTGAACTAGGAGGAGGATCTGCTAGATCAGTAATGCAAGGAAATGGATGAGCTAGTATATACTGAGCATACTCTACAATAACCCCAGGATCAAGAATGTGCAATCTCATATCATAAGCCACTCTCGGAGTAGCAACAAACTCTGCACGAGCAATCTCAAATGACAACGACGGTCCCCAATCTCCCCTATCTCTATACCATCGAGCATATATCGTCACACCAGTAGGCATAGGCTGGATGATACCAAATTGTCTCAAAATCCGACCAATCAACTGTCGCTCAACAATAAACGGTGTCCGACCAATGAGATATCTACTCTGCATAATACATGGTAATGTATGTGCATCATCCATCCATGTCTCACAATCAAGATATGGTCTCCAAGTGATGTTGTCTAATGAATCAAGCACCCAACGCCAATACTCCATCTTACCCAGCTTATGCTGAGTAAGGATACCTGCATAGAAATATACATATGGCTGCCTCTCTCCACGAACTCTGTGATGGATAGGCCGAGTAACAACAATGTGCTCCCAGCACCAGATATGCAATGAAGTGCATCCAATAGATAAACTCGCACTCTCATCATACACTACCTGATGAAGATCATGATATAAATGTGCCAGCATGCAAACACCCCAAGCATATCGAGTACGATGTTGCATCATACTCAAGAGAATCGCACCCCATCCAACGGAAAAACCTCGTGATCTCCTATCAGGACATATAAATCCTCCAATCAAACTAGCAAGAATAATAAGAAGAGCCTCGTAATACATCACCATATCAACCCATCAGATCTCTCCTCTACCAATGCTCTCATCAACAAACACAACTCTGCAAGCCTCTGTCCCAACCCGATCCTGATAATCATACTGCATAAGCTCGCCAGTCACTGGGATATGCAGAATCCTATAGACATCCTCCAGAGTCACACTAATCTCACCCATCGGCAGGTGGAAAGTGTTATGCTCGTTGTGCCATCTCTCGGCCAATGCTGTCAACAAACCTCTGTTATGCATAATCTCAGGCATATATAACAAATAGCGTAAGCCACAAGCATCTATGTGTCTAATCTCAGCCTGGTTCAACTTCAGAACTAAATGACACACTGCGGGTAATTTCTCCTGACACTAGAGAACATCAAGTTTCTCCTATTTTGTCAAGAGAAATCAATCAAATCAAATTGAATCATCAAAGCTATCTATCAAATCAAATTGAAACATCAAATCTATCTATCAAATCAAATTAAAGCAACTTACGCTATCAAAATTTTTTAAAACCTATCAATCATGGTTTTTTATCAAACACTGAGTTTTACTCAAAAACTCGGCTAATCTCTTACATTAGAAACTAAATCGGTTTCTTAGAGCTACTCAATCTATCAATCAAGCTAATCAAAGCTATCTATCAATCAAGCTTATCAAATCTATTTATCAATCAAGCTAATCAAAGCTATCTATCAATCAAGATAATCAAAGCTATCTATCAATCACGCAATCACGAAATCGTTAAATCAAGACCCTATTTCATCATCAATGCGTATTAAACATGTTAAATCTACTTATCAAAGTGATTATTAGCTTTTGCACTTATCAAAAATATCAATTTAAGCAAAAGCGCTATCCTATTGAGCATTTGCACCAAACTACAACAAATGTGCTAAAACTAAATGCAAATGCACTAACTTAGTACATATGTGCTATCCTTTTTAACAAAAGTGCTAAAACTAGAGGCATAAATGCTAATCCATGCAAAAGCGCTACCTTTCTAGGCATATGCGCTAACAAACAACACATTTTGCGCTACCTTATGCATATGCGCTAACATCTTGAACATAAGCGCTAACATACTGAGCATATGCGCTAATCTAAGCATTTGCGCTAAACCTAGTTGCATATGCGCTAAAATAAACTGCAAAAGCGCTAAAATAATGCCAAAAAAATTGAAAAAATTAAAAAATCCAAAAACGCGCCTAAAACATGAAATTTTGAATTAAAACTTGAAAACAAGGCACAGGATAAGATACATACCGGATACCCATACTCGACAGGTCATTGGTAACGCCGCACTCGCTCAAATCGATGACACTCCACCAGAATCACCATTTCACCACCTTGGCAAGAATATTTTCAAACAAAAAGCTGACAAGGATAACAATGAAGTTAAAATTAGCCTTGGTTAATTTTATATTTACTATTTTGAAGAGTAATTAATTTCAATGGGGCAATTTAATCTTTTTTCTTCAAATGAATTTAATTGACTAAATTTTTATCAATTATCATGAGATTAATCGTTCAAACCAGAATTTTTGACAATTTCATGATCAATCTCTTGGGGGGAGCACAATCAGGATTTGCAATCTCCATCAGGCGCATTATCAAGACTTGATTTAATCTTTGAAACAATGTTGTTTTCACATCATTTCAAATAGGGGCAAAATGTATACACATAAAAATTGGCTATGAGCAATTAAATAAATATTTAATATTTATTTAATAATTATTCTTCTATTAAATAGTTAATTTGAAAAGATTAATTTATTTAATTCATTTTCATGTCTTTCTATTAATTAATATTTTATTAATTAATTCATTTATCCTATTCTTCTAATTAATTAAATATCTAATATTTAATTATTCCTCTAACCAAGTTAATTAAATATCTAATATTTAATCATCTCCTCCAAACAATTAAATATCCAATATTTAAAAGTTATTCTCCTATCCTATAGTCTCAAATATTAAAGAATTTCTAAATTATTTAATCCTTTATCCAACTCACCCTCCATCTCCACTTCATCTTCCCTTTGCCAACTCATCAAACATGTGGCTAAGGAAATTAATATTTCTTAAATATTAATTCATCATTTATCTTCAACTTCCAAACTTAATGAAAATTGTGTGCATACACATATTTCATAACCATTTCTTATATTCTCTCCAACACCCCCTACATCTTAGGAAGGACTTGAGTCCACTTGTCCTCTCATGCCTAAATTTCCTCCAACCATCCCTAGATTCCCTCAGTCAGCAACCCAGTCAAGGTGAGATGAGTGACACTTGTCTTCTCCTTCCCCCTTTCTCTCAACCTTCACCTTTGCTCACAACCATCCAAATCTGCAGATCTGATCAGGATCATTGATCTGAGCCACATCATCTTATCCTCTCAAAGTCTATAAAATCAAGAGCTTCAGTTGAGAGAGAGTTAGACTTCAAGAGACTTCAAGTGTATTTTGCAAGCTACTCATATGCATTTGTGAGTTTTTGAAGCAAATAGCAATAGCAAATATCATATATCATTTTAGCATAATCATTTTAGCATAATCATGTAAGTATTTGCATATCATAGTGTTAGTTAACTACAAGTTATCAGTTCATTCTTCATATGCCATCTTGGAAGCCAATAGTGCATTGTCTGAGAGCACACCATCTGCAACCAGGAACAATGAAGTTAGGACACAATGAGACATAAGCCATGAAGGTAAAATAATGTTTTATTTTAGTATGTATTTTATGTAGTTTCATTGGTGGATTTTGGATTTCCTGTATGCATTTCCATTGTATTTTTTGAAACTAACTTATTACAGGTAACATTCTGAGGATGAAAATCAAGCTCACACAATTATTACATTATTTTCTCATATACATCCTTATCATTATCCCCTTGCGTGATCTACAATGAGATCTTACATCATATATATACAAACCCTCGACCATAAACAATAAGGTTGACCACTAGACAATAAAGCAATTATATAATTATAAAACATGTTGGCCTGAGACCAAACAAATAATATCCAACCCATAAGATATCCCAAAAACACATCGAGAAGTCCCGACAATATGTTACATTAAGTCGGTCCATAACCTAGATAGTACTGAACCCAATTTAGGTCCACACACGCTAAAGTAATGATCCCAATCAGCCAAGTCTCGAACATAATCACCATCAGCATCCTAAATCTCTACTAGAAGCTGCACCAACACCACTTATGCATAATATCAAAAGATCTTCAACAAAGCTTTGTCAGTGAAACCCTCACCGAATCAACAAACTAGGCTTACCCGCATATAAGATAGCATCTGATCACCAAGTCAAAACCAACTGAATGAACATGTATCTAAGTAACATGAATAGCAGATCTAAGCTAATTCCATAGGCCAAAGCATATGAAGTATACTAGATCATCATGATATAATCCAACCAGAAACCAAACAACCTACTGGGACCAAAAGGATACCAGTAAAGCAGCCAAAACAGCTAGTGTTGATATCAATGACAAAACATCAATGCAACACATAATCAATTCCTTCAAATGGACAACAAAATGTCTCCATATTTCTCTCCAAGAGAAAAGTGTTAGTTAGTGGACAAGAGCTTTGCCTATTCATGGTTATGATGCTACCTATTTTACAATGGATCTGATAATGTCATGAGAAGGTTCATAAGATACTATGAGATACATGATATACTTCATGTCTGCCATGATGAGCCATGTGGAGGACACTTTACAACAAAAAGGACAACCTTGAAAGTGTTGAATATAGGTTATTATTGGGCATTACTACATAAATATTCATTCAAGTATAACAAATATTGTGACAAATGTCAAAGGATGGGTAGGACATAAAATCTAATGAGATTCCTCTACACCCTCAACCAGTTCTAACACCATTTGATAAATGGGGGTTGGGCCTCATTGGACTAATACACCCACCTTCAAAAAATAATGAGTATATCTTAGTCTGTACAAATTACTTAACAAAATGGGTTGAGGTCTGAGTAATGAAGCATTCTAGAGGCAACAAGGTTGCAGAATTTCTCCATGAAGAGATATTCACTAGATATGGGGTCCCAAGGGAAATTGTTACTAACCAAGGCCCCTAGTTTACCTCCACTCTGATTTAAGAAGTCATGAATGGATACAAATTGAGACAAAGGAAAGAAACATCCTACCATTATTAGTCAAATGGATAGGTAGAGGTGACTAACATGGAACTAGAATCCATCCTCACAAAAATAATTTATTTTCATAAAAAGATAGGGTTTCTATAATTTTAGAATTCATCCAAGCTTATAGGACAATTTGGAAGACAACAACTAGTTTCACACCATTTGAATTGGTGTATGGAAAGAAATGTGTCCTTCCAATATAATTTGAACATAGAACTTTAAGGAAGATAGTTGAACTTGGCATGGAATTATCACAATCTCAATAGGAGTAGATCAACACTCTTAATGCCCAAGATGAATTTAGGAAAGAGCCACTCCACTACGCTGAGAAAATATAGAATCAAAGGATAAATTGGCATGACATATTCATAAAAACAAGACAATTTAAAAAAGGCGTATAGGCCCTAATCTATGATTCAAGATATAAAGATCATCAAGAGATGCTCCAAACTAGATGGTTGGGCCCCTGTGAGATAGTAGAAATGTTTTTTAATAGAATTGTCAAACTTAAGACAATTGACCTAGTGAAGTTTTGATTGTTGGTCAATGGTCATAGACTTTGAGTATACAAAAGGGATATTGAAAAAGATGACTTCTTACAAGTCTCTACAACAATGCCACCTAGTCTTCCTACAACTTTTGCCCTTGGTATTCCACATTCAAGGGTAGATGATTTTTCCGAGTAAATAGTTGTTAGAACCTTCATAATAAAGATCCCGCTTTTAGGGGACCCTTCACAACCATATTAAAAGTTCCTTTTGTCCATCTATCACCTAGGATGACAAATGACCATATTTAAGGACCCTATTTTTGTAGAAACATAGTTGGGACTCATTCACAGTTAGTACATGATAGCGAAGTCTAGTCAATTCCAACTCACTTCACATTCACTTTACATGTCATGCACACATCATCCAACAAATTCAAAAAACATCATTTTCCAACTCATCAATAGTCAAAATCACTTGATGCATTCAGATTACACTTTGCATACATCACCAATTGCAATCATAGTTGAAGTCACATCAATGGTTGCTGCTAGAAATATGATAATTATTAATTGGTATGCAATTTTGTTGCATGGTGTGATTATTTCAAATTTTACTTATTACATCATAAGGTAGCATTTGATTATAAATCATTCATTTCATTTATTCATATATTTGTGATCATTATGTATTCCTATCCCTTTATTCTATCAATCCACGCGTGAGGACACTTTGCAAATTTTAAGTTGGGGGGGAAGAATTAATAGCCCACATCTTTTGGGAAGAGATTATTTATAGTTAAAAGGTCACAAATGCATCATTGCTATCTTTTTCAAACCACTTTCATCACTAGTTAATGTGAAGTACTTGTCTAAGTATGATAGTTGTTGTTACATCTAGTCATTCCTTTTGTCATTGTCTACCTCTTGCCATACCCTTAGCATACCCTTAGAAATTTCCAAACCTATCTATAAGAATGCAAGGAATTGGTTAATGTAACCGAAGGTTTGAGTTGATAGAATTGCTTTTGGGATTATTGTAAGGATAGACAATGGAAGAATTGTAGGAAAGACTCTAGAGAGGCATAGCTAGTAGGAATTGAGTGTGATATTGAGCATAATGGGAGGGGATCCTATTATAAAGGAACCCATGGGCCACACCATAGTAGATAATTACTAGAAATATAGGGGGAATTGGAGAATAGAGGGTGGTTGGCATATTTTCACAAATTAATATGGCATATTTTTACAAATTGATAGAGCATAATAACAAAATGGCATTGTAATATTACCATATATAAGGATGACCAATTGTAAGTTTATAATCAAGAGGGTATCTCTTCCAACCAAGTGGGCAGCTACAATCATTCATATTTTAAGATATTTTACTTGTGAGGAGAGATTATCACTATTGTCTTCTCACCACTTCAAGATTTTGAGCCATCTATGCCATGGAAGGTTGGTGAATGTGCTTGACTACCTTGCTCATTTTCTCACCAGAATGGTAGATGAAGTTCAAAAAGGTAAGGATACATCACGTTTTCACTATTATTTGATCACTCTAATTATTAAAAGAAGTATGGGAATATATTTTCCAAATATGAGTTGGAAATACTTTTTTAAAGTGAAAAGGTTAAGCATTTGAACTTAGGACTTGGGGATTGGAAACTACGGGTCAAGGGAAATAGTATAGAGAAAGGGGGGAGTAGTAAATAGTTGAGTGGCATTGAACAAGAAAAATCAAGCTCCCCTACTTATGAGGATATCTTTGAATACTCTGAAACCACTGAGGAGTCGTCTAAAAGTGAGGAAGACGAGCCAAAAAAGACTCCTCTTGTAGCCAAGACCAAAGGTCAAAATTTGGCCCAAATTTTTTTTACCACATCTAAGACCAAGAAAATTGAGAAGCAATTAAAGCAAAAACAAAGCAACGGGAAGGATAACACTCCAATGAAGGAGAAAAGTTATATGAAGGAAAAGCAACAAAAACATGTGTAGAAAATATTTGTTTCTACATCAAGCAAAGGGAAATGTAAATTTTCCTTTGGGAAGAGGGAAGAACTAGAAGAAAAACCTACCCCTCTTTCTAAAAAGAAAAGAAAGCCCTCATAGAGTAAAAAGAGTAAAATAGTCGAGGAGCTTGCATCAAGGAGAAAATAAATAAAGGATGCATCTATTGTTGTGAGGAAAAAGAGAAAATCAAAGTCTCCCTTTGCATCTAATGTGTTGAAAAAGAAAATTGATTTTCTAGTGTAGAGAAACAAACAAGACTGCAAAAGGAAAGGGCAACCATTAGTAAACCTATTTTAGATAAACCACCACATGTTTCCTTCATTTTCACAAAATAATAAATTTATGCCAGCCATTAATGAAAATAAGAAGGGTAAACAAAAAAATTACATTGTGAAAACCCCAAGGAAGTCTCATAGATTTAATTCTAAAGGGGGTGATAAGAAAGGTAAAACTAAAACTTTGACAATGCTACATATCACTTTGGAAACTAGTAGTGAACGTGAATACTTGTTTGGTAGGAGGTCGCTTATTATACAAGGGGATGAAGCCTCTTTTGAGACCAATATGGAGTGTTTTGATAAACCTATAGATGGTTGGCTAGAAGGAAACACCGAGGCTTCAATTAAAATAACACAACCCTAGGGTGCAAAATAAGAAGTAGACATGAAGGAAACTAAGGTGTATGTGATAGAATAGAAAGAACAAATGAAGGTGCAATATGTGACCAAACAAGAAATAGAAATGAAGATAGTCGAGGAGAAAGGTGTGACTGAGCATGAGGAAACCAATTTAGGTTGCCTATTAGAAATGGTTGCCAAGTAATTTGAAACAATAATTGAGTAGATTGTAAAAAATGAATAAGAAAGGGTCATTGAGCAGGATGTACAAAATTCTCATGGTATTCAAGTTCCCCATGCTTCTCCCATGATATCTTGGCCTACAATTGCATTAAGATTACGGAAGAATGTTAAGTAGCTCCAACTACATGAGAAAAAACTAATTGATAAGAAGACACAACCATAATAAATATTTAAGGAAGAAATAAAGGAAAAAGATGATGAAATTGCAAGATTGAAAGGTAAGGTAGACACTATGGCTACTATGGTTCCACAAATTTTTAATTGTTGGCATTTGGCAAGAGTGTACACATTTTTCCTTAGGGAGAAATTATTAAGTTTTTAGTTTATGGAGATATATTGTGACTTGTCATTTTCTCTTGTAATTAATAGCGAGTTTTTTTAACATTTCTAAATCATCTACCCTAGATTTATGAAATTCCTTATGTGACTTTTATTTACACAATCTTATTGTTCCTTATAATGGTGATTGGATCCCTCTTCTATATGTTGCAAATTTACAAGGATGTTTTTCTCTTATGTGAATAATGGGGAAAGCAGAGGAAACCAAATGGTTAGCTATAGGAAAACTGAGAAATCTTCTATCTTAGCCCTTATAGAGGAATATAATATTTTGGATGCCATTCTTAATGACTGGATTTTATTGATGAATAAGCCTATTGTCTAGCAGTAAGTGTTGATAGCTATATGGGACACTTATGCTATGTTTGATAAATTGGCACACACAACAAGTAGGAATGTGTTAGGGTTTCGTGCATTGAGATGGTAGGAGCTGACTGATGAGATAAAGAAAAAGGAACCACACTCTGTATACAACTACTATGCAACTATTAGGAAGGTAAGGAGATGTATACAACTGACTAGGGGTCAGAACTCACTTGGATGCCTCTTTCATTCCAACTATCGTTACCTCTATGTCCAATACCTGATTGGAGAGGAGTTGAATGATACAATGATGAAGCTAAAGAGTCTAGATGGTGATAGATTGACAGAGTAAATGGGTTATATTGAAACCTAGTGACACAATATTTGGGCATGGCAACCCATTGTGACTTTAGAGAGTTAGCATTGATGAGAAACCAATTACTCATGCCCGCTTTGGGACAGGAAGGAAATTAAGTTGGGGAGAATGATGAGGCTTTAATTTTTTTTTCTCTTTTTATAGCTTTCTACCAAACTTTAGTCAAGAGCTTTATGTTGGATATGTTGTAGACTTCAAAACTTGACTCTTTACATTACCCAGGACATATATGAGAACGTTAATTTGTCTATTTAAATGGATGTTGATATAATATATATACATATGCTTAAAATGAAATGTGTATTGTGATGAGATTGAGTAGTTAGTATTATCTATGATGTGTTGCATGCTAACTTGTTATGCAACATTTCGATCAAGCTGGCTAAATTAGTTCCTACAGTCGAGACTGTGTGGCTTCTTATAGCAAAAGGTAGAACTTACTTTGAATAAGTCAACAAGTGGTTTGATTATTCGGAATTGTTGGATACTGTCACTTATCTATGGACCTCTTCAATGCATGATCAACCACCTTAGTAGTGTTATTTAATGATTTGTTATATTGTTGGAAGTGGATGCTTGCACTTTGACATGGTTATGAGTTACACTCATATTGGGACTCTTACCCATTTACTCTTTCCTTAATTATAAAAATATAACTTCCTACATATGAGGAATGAGTTCTAGTTAGTTATGGAGTGAGTCATTATATTGAGGACTATATATGAGTTCAAGTAGAACTTAAGATGATTAATGTTTTTCCAACATTTCTTTTTAAGTGCAAGGTTGTAAGAAGTAGCATTTACACTTTTTGAATATAAATAACAATATGATTTTACTGAAGTTACTATCTGATTTTGTTAATCATCTAAAGAGTCATTACCCTAGGGGGGTCACTTGAGGTAATGCAACCCCAAGTACTATTTTATGTATCTTAATTAGATGCTTTCATTTCATTGCAATATTTTGTGTTGTTGTAGTGTAGAGATCTAGTTATTATAGTTAGTCTCTTGTAGTAGCAATTTTTCTTTTTATTAAGATAGTGTAAGTGTTAATGAAAATTAGTTTGCTTCCATTAGCCTTACTATCATGTTTTTCTTTCATTGTACATGGTCTTCATGCAACATTTCATTATAATTTATTAAAATCTTAAGAACTTACTTTCTCTCATTCTACTTTACTACAATATTTTCTGTCAACATAGGATAAAAGCCTAGGTAGAATCATAATGCACATTTAGTATAGACCCATTTCGATTTTATGTCCCTAGATTTGAATAGTTAAACATATAATGTAATCCACAAAAGGTTGCTTAGTTTTGGATAGTTAATATTTGAGTTATAGAAGTTGTTAAGTTGGCATAGAATCACAAGTGGATAAAGGAAGCTCTACACATGAAACCTCCCCTTTAGCTCATTATATAAAAATATTTCAAATGTAAAGTGTAAGCACCAAAATATATTTTTTCTTCCATTTTATGTTGATCATTGATTTTTAAGTCCATTTTTCTTGGATGGGAATACCATGCACAGATGTGTGTGTGATGTCTCAACACCCCATAAAAAAACTATAATTCAAGTGGCCATTGGAGCGTCACATTTCCAAGAATCTTCCAAATGTAAAGCCCCTGATTAATAATCACTTTTACTAGAAAATTCATGACTTGATATTCTAAAAAAATGAAGCTTTCACTAAACAACTCTCTCTTGAACATTCATGCATATACTCTTGTTTTGGCTCTATGCAACTTTCTTGAAGGATCTTTTAGGTTTTGAAGCAAACAACACTTTCTTGGCTCCTTGCATGTCATTTTTCCATGGTGATATTGGGTAAGTCCAACATTGTTGTATATTTGGAATCCACTTTGGAGGTCTCCTACAACTTTGAGGTGATCAAAATCCATTGCGTTGTCTCCCTCATATTACATATATCTTATTTATGCTAGTAGTTAGAAATATATGGTGTTAGTATAATATATTTGATCTATTTTTCATAACTTTGGCATTACATCTTGTTGTTAATTTATCTTTTATCAAAATCAATTCCAGCTATCTATGGAGGTGGAAATACCAAAATTGGGTTTGACTAAGGTAATCCCCTAAACAACCAACACAAAAAATTTCCTTCCTTCTTCTCTGTGTAGATTATTCAAGGCTAGAAGAACATAAAACTTGGGTTATGTTGATTCATTTTTCTATTATTTTTCTTGATTGTCATATAGTTTAGGCTCTTTTAATAAATTTCTCTCTATTTTGTTGTTTACATATTTTCTATATATAGTTGTCATGTAATATTGGTTTTTCCTATGTAGACATAGATTCTAGACCATTGCCAAACTTTTGGTTTTTCATCGGTACAAGATGATAGCATGCCACGAGGATGTCCATGCTCCATTTGGTGTTTATGGCCAAGGCTCTAAGAAAGTTATTGAATCATCATCACAATTTGTACTTGCTATTTCTATTCATATTAAGTTTTAATTTTTTGTACCTAAAGAGATATTTTCACCAATTCTTTATAACTAGATACTTGTATTGAAATTGCAATACTTAATTTTATTTCTAGTTATAATATTTATGAAAGGATTAATTAGGTTGTATAAGTGAGAATCTAATTCATCCTAATGTTAATATAAGGACTTAGGTTCTCGAGGAGATTTTCCCTTCTTTGCTAGAATCAATTTTCTTAGATTATACTTTCGATTACTTCTTTGGAAAAAATTGTTTACAAAATTTTTTCCTTCACCGAATGAATTTTCCCATATTGGGGCATATCTTATTTCTTATGACACTTGTTTGCTTTGGGAAGCATGAAATTACTTGGAAGTGATCCACTACCATTCTAATCATTAGAGGGCTCGTGCCTCCTCATAAGACAACCTCTTGTGAAGGTTTCCCTTATATTTAGGTTGTTGTTGGGTGGATTGGATGTGAGTGTCCCCTCATCCTTTTCTTTTTTTTTCGAATTTCAATGGTTGTATCATCTTGTGAAGGTGTGTTATCTCCTAGTCATTTCATTGTCTATGTAGGTTTTGGGGGGAATTGTAGAGTTCCTAAGTGTGTCTTAGTGTGGATTTGAGGTTGAATATTCCCTTATCCTATCTTTATGTTGGTGTTACGAGTCAATGTGATAGTGGGTTATTACCCAATCATCATTTGAGTGCCATTCTTCCCTCATAAGTCCACCAAAGTGACTTTGTCTTGCAATTGGTAAGTCTTTTGTTGGCACCACCTTGCTTGTAGCCAATAAGAGGTTGTTTGTGTTGTTGTTACCCTTGTGTAATTGTATTTTACATTACACTTGTGTGCATTGGTTGTGCAATGTGACATGTTGCATCTTAGTCAATTAAAAAAGTTGTTTTATTAGTTTTGTCCTAGGTGTATCTATGTGGCACATTACAATGTTGCATCTCAAATCTTCCTTAGAGTTGGATAAATGTTCAAAAAAGTATAATTGCTCTAAATCTAAAGAAATCGACCCCTCCATATTTCTTGCCATGAGTTATAGAGCTAGTATCTACTTGATTACAATAAACTTGAGTATTGAGATTTCCCTACGGATATTTAAACTCTCCACGTCGCTTTTAATTATGGTATTACTAACATGAACCATATTCTACAACTTTATTTTAATATAAAGATTCTACCTTTTCAAATCTTAATCATTTCTTTAAGCTTCTCATAATTCTTCTTTAGATAACACAATTTCTCTAAACCAATCCATTTATCATTAATATTGAACATATTTTTCTCTTCAATTAGGGTACCCTTTTAGCTATTGAATATATTGATAATCTTCCCAATATTACAAGCTTTCTCCACCATTTTCTCAACAACAAACACCATAACTTCCATATCAAAGGTAGAGACCATTTTCTCAACAACAAATACCATAACTTCCATATCAAAGGTAGAGACTTTAGAGTTATTTTATTTTACTTTAGAACTTTCTGATTTACTACATGTATACATCAACAAATAATTTTTATTTTTTAAAATTACACCGAAGACATATTATACTCACATATGGATGCAAAATATCTATCAATAAAAACTAGAAGCATTTAATTTGTTGTCTTTGTGACAGCTAAATGCATAAAAAGAAAAAGAAAAAAACTTTATTATTAGTATTATTATTTTATATTAATTTTAATTATTTAATGCTAATTATCTCTTCACTTCCACCTCTCAACTACCACTCACTCTTTATCTCAATCAAATATTATTAATTATTGGGGAAATAATAATTTGACACTAAAACTTTTTTACTTTTATAAAGAGGTTAATAGAAAATATAAAAATTAGAATATATTAAAAAATAATAATATACTTATATCTTAATAATAATGTAATATTAATAATATAAAAGAAAACATATACAATATCTTGAATTCAATATCAAGTTTTGCTAATAAACTAAAACCAGCAACAACCAACACCCTGAAACCATGACATCAACTATATCCCTATATAACATTTTACAAAATTGCCATTTATATTGGTATCAACTATAACCATGGAAAACCTAAAACCCCTATCAACCATACTCCAATGAGAGAGATGGAAATTATCAGATCATTATCAAAAAATTGACTAACCTAACAGCTCGCCAATTATTTTGGCGCCTTTGCATTCTTGAGAGGGTTGTTGTACCAATAGTCCTCTAATCTTACCAATGAATGACAATTGTTGTTTTTGGGTGAGGAGCGTGAAACCCGCTTCTATTTTGCACTTTCGCCACCGAACACTTCACACCTCGCTACCACCCTACTTTGCACACACAATGCAAAATGCCAATTCTTGGTGCCTTTGCTGTTAAAATGCATACTTTGTATCACATTTAAAATACTCTACGGAGCCAACCCTTCCTTCCATCACACAAATCTACCCACATTTCTCCATGATCCATCGTTAAAGATGTTGCCACCTTGGACATCATGTTATCTAGCTCATTCCAACCTCTCAACATGTGGGATATTTTATATTCTTGGAAATATTTTAGATATTTCCCAATGATATTTATGTAGTTATTTAAATTCCAAGCTAATGAACGCCCTCTGATAATGGCATTTATGATGATTAATGAATCCCCCTCTGAATGCAATTTGGCTATAGACAATTTTATTGCTTTCAATGCCGCTTGCGCTTCTACCTTATTATTTGTGCCCTTCATCATTTTCTTGACTCTTTAATGTCACAATGTTTCTTGAACAATCCCTTGCAACATACCTTGCTTGAAAAGGTCTTGAGTTTCCCTTTGAAGCTCCATTAAAATTCACTTTGATCCAACCATTCTTTGGCTTCCTCCACTCAACTTGCATTATGTCTTGTGATTCTAAATTAGTCCAGAGGGGGCCATTAACGAACTGAATAATAATTTAATATTAGTTACAGTATAATAATATAATCACTTTTAAAGTGGAATAATGAACAAATATGATATCTTTCAGCGTACTTTACCTACATTTTTCTAAAGATAAGTATGCTAGTGACTATTTCATTTGATATACATTATTTATTTGTTTTTATTTAAAGAATAAGTTTTCAACAATACTTCTATTCAATTTTTTTTTTTTTAATTGATGATTTCTCCATGCGACTTTTTAATCAAAATTTTAAATCATACTCCATAATTTATCATCCCAATAACAAATAGAAAATGAAAAATTGAAATTCCAAAAATTATCAATTAAAAGATGAAAAATGACATAAATAAACTAATTTCACCATAGGGAAGCTGTCCACATAAAGCATTGAAAGCAATTTTTAAAAAAATATTACAGATAAGTAAACTATACTTTTCCTTGGTCGCTGACTATTATACTGGGAAAAGAGAAGTTGAATTCGTAACTGTACATCTTGCAAATTTCAATGGAATCCTCATTTTCAATGCCATGGCGAAAGGCGAGTCCGAATTTGAGCTAGCAGTAAATTCCTAGGGGTAAAGCCAATGTCAAGGTTGAAAACGGCAGTTGGTATGATCCGACAGAGTGCGCGGGATGATTCAAGAACTGAATGGAGAATGTACGGCTCTCTTATGCAATGGTGTGTTGATACAAAATCCATGGCGGAGGGCCATCGAATCCGTGTACATATGATTAAACAAGGCTTCAAACCCGACGTCTACTTAGAAACTAAATTTCTCATCTTGCACGTGAAATGCAGACGTGTAGCAGAAGCACGCCAATTGTTTGACAGAATGTCTGAAAGGAATGTGGTGTCATGGAATACAATGATCAGCGGGTATGCCGAGCAGGGCGACGCAGTGGAAGCGCTTGCAATTTTCGTGCAAATGCAGCGATACCAGAACCCAAAACCCGATCCCTTCACATTTGCCACGATTCTCAAGGTTTGCGCCTTGGAAGAGCCAGAGAGCGAGGAAAAACACACCCATAGACATATACACATACAGCAGCTCCACGCTCAAGTTATAAGACGGCTTTTCAAGCCAGACGTTGTTTTATTATCCACACTTATTGATGCCTACGCGAAATCTGGTTGTATGGACTATGCGAGCAAAGTGTTTGACGAAATGCCGCAACGGAGCGTAGTTTCGTGGACCGCGATGATTGGCGGGTATGTGAAGTCTGGGAGATTGGACGAGGCGCTGGAATGTTTTTGGGCAATGCCAGAGCGAGATGTTGTGGCATGGAATGCTATGATGGAAGGGTATGCCGAGGAAGGAGAGGGGGAGAAGGCCCTGGGCTTGTATGTTAGCATGCAAAGAGCTGGCTTTCCCCCTTCTCATTCCACCTTTCCCTCTATTGTCAAAGCATGCTCCCATCTTGCAGCCCTTGACCAAGCCCACCAGCTTCATGCCCACCTCATCAAACATGTCGGTGACCTTCCCGTTCAGTTGGGCAGCGCCCTGGTCGACATGTACGCCAAGTGCGGGTGCGTGGAGTCGGCCCGGCGGGTGTTTGAAGCCATGCCGGCAGATGAAAGAAATGTTATCTGCTGGACTACAATGATCGATGCATATGGTCGACACGGCCGAGGTGTAGAGGCCACCCAAGTGTTTGACGAAATGCAGCGTGCAGGCAGGGCACCCAATGATGTTACCTTCCTCAGCCTTCTGAATGCTTGCAGCCACGCAGGCCTGGTGCATGAAGGCTCCCGCTTCTTCCTCTCCATTCCATGCCTTCATTCTCTCACACCTCATCAACACCACTATGCCTGTATGGTTGACCTTCTCGGCCGAGCAGGGCAACTGGAGGCCACATTCAACTTCATCCTCAAAATGCCTGTGCCTGCTGGCCCTCATATTTGGGCTGCCCTGCTCGCCGCCTGCCGAGTTCATCACAACCTCCGATTGGCAAACCTTGCAGCACAACGGCTTTTCAGTTCCAACGACATGAAGCCCGGACGGTATGTTGTTCTCTCCAACATCTATGCCTCTGCTGGAATGTGGTACGATGCGTCCAATGTGAGAAGAGTAATGAAAGAAAGGGGTGTGAGCAAGGAGCCTGGGTGTAGTTGGATTGATGTCGATAAACAAGTTCATGCTTTTCATGTGGAGGATCGCTCCCATCCTCAAACACAGGAGATCTATGCAATGCTGGAGAGATTATCTGCTCAGCTCAGTGAAGCAGGCTATGTTCCCCATACAAACTCTGTGCTATATGATGTGGATGAGGAAGAGAAACACCACATTCTCCGCCACCATAGTGAGAAGTTGGCCATTGCTTTTGGGCTGATTAGGACGCCTGCTACAAGACATATTTGTATCATGAAAAACCTTCGCATCTGTGTTGACTGCCACAATGCCATCAACTTTATCTCCAAGATGGTTCCCCGAGAAATTGTTGTAAGAGATATAAACAGATTCCATTATTTTAAGAATGGTGTGTGTTCTTGTGGCAATTCTTGGTGACCTACAACATGAAACTCGAGGTTTTCTTTTATGTGTCAATTCTTTGACAAAAATATCAAATCAATTGGGTAGGCTTGTATGATGGTTTAGACTTCATATATAAGGGTGAAAATTATGTATCTATGTTTTTTTAATTTTTGCGGAATATGTAAATATAATACGTAATTAATAATCTTATATAATTTGTTGATGTGACATTTTTTTTTTTTTCCATCATTATGAGGGTAGTTTCTTTTATTGCTTTAAGGAAAAGATTACAATAGATTTATGGACAACATGTTCCAAAAATAGCACTCATATCTCTTACATGTCATCTAATGAGCAATGATTACATAAACAAGCTAATCTTTTCCCTAAGTTCTTGATCTTTTCCCTAAGTTCTTGATCTTGTCAATGCCCGATCTGGAGAGTGGGAGAGAAGCATGGTCCAATAGTGACTCTAACGCTGCAAGATTGTTTCCTTTTCTTCCTTGGATCCGCCTCCTCCATGCTATCATCCTCACCCACATTCAAATGGAGATCACCAAACAATGTTGACAGTGGTGCCTCATTTAAACCTTGGTGGTGGTTTCACCAAGCAAGTGTTTTAATCATTGCATTGCATGGGTCACCTTGTTGACATGATATTATTATCTTTTGATTTTATTATAATTATTTTTTATATATTTAATCTTAATAAATGAATATTATATTTACAAACTTTTATGTTGGAATAAATTATTATTTACTTTATGCTTAACTTAACTTAGATATCATTGTTTCTTAGGTTAGGGTAGTTGGATATTACCTACTCCCTACCTATCCTTGTATCTCATTGAACCACGTCATTATCGTGTGCTCTCATCTCTCTCTCTTTTGCCTTTATAAACAAAGCTCATCGTACATTTTTATTCATCTCAATATTGGTTATCACTCAGGTGCAATATTGTTTTCTCCATTGTGAAGGTTTTATAGTTGTTTGTTGTCATGGAATGGAGTTATACTCCAACATGATATAGAGCTTGTTTGTAGTGACTCCTTCCATATCTAAGATCTTTATCAGTTTGAGCTTGAGATCCCGAGAGTTGTGATTTTGCAATACAAGTACCATTTCATTGAGTGTCATTCTCGGTCATATTGATTTCCATAGTTTTTAGACTGGCGATTTTTTCATTTATGGTTTATGTGAGCTATTATTGCTACTTGAAGGCATATTTGTATCGGCTTCCATTATTTTTTATTATATTATCATTGGTGAAAAATTTGTTTGTTGGCAATATGCAAGAATTGATTGTGTTGTCATCGATGTCAACACTGCTCTAGTTGGTTGTTGACTTGTTCCGGTTGGACATGGTTTTGGCAGAGGTTATTAGAGATTTTGCTCCGGTATGTTCAGATTATTGGATTCGGTTTTGAAGGATATTCATGATAATTATATGTATGTCATATTCAGTTGGTTCATGATTTGGTGCTCCAAAAGCTATTGATTATGTTCTAGACTGTCGGTTGATGTTCTTGGTCCCGACCGTGATATTTGATGAAATGGTTAAGTGGTTTTGATGCGGCTTCTAGAAATGTTTCTTAACGTGCTAAAGGTGTTCTTGATCATGTCCCAATTGTTTGGTGGCTTCACATTGGCTAGCGTGAAGATTTGGTGATCCTATTTGGGTCAGGTAGGATATTCTGTGTTATTAGCAGTGAGGGTTTTTCCCGGTTGGTGTAACGTGTTCCAATTGATCTTGGTGGGATTTCCGGTGGATGCAATTGTTTGGGAACTTGAATTAGGTCCATGCTATGTAATGTAAATCATAATATTGGTCTGGTGGTCGATCTTTATATAGTGTAATGTAATTTTTGTAATTATGAGTTGAGGGTTGAGGATTTAGCCGACCTTGTTATCAAGGTTGATGATTTGTATATATAGGAGATATGTTTATGTAATTTGGGTATCAGTATCTTGTCTCCATTATTAGAGAGAGGTAAATGTGCGAACAAGGATATATCATTCAACGAAGTGTTGTCGAGAGTTTGGTATTGCATGGCAGACAACTGTGCTTAATCGAAACTGTAACCAAGCATTAGGAGATGTTATTTCCACAGTTCATTTCCTCTGAATTGTAGTCCGATGATTATGTAAGTCTGTGAGACTTCCCTTTTGTGTTGAGGAGTGTCCTCTAGGCGGTTGGCCTGATTGCAAGTGCAATCCCCATTGTAATATTTTCACATATTGTTGTAGAAGTATTATCTGATTGTGGGTAAGGTTTCCCACTATAGTTTTTCCCTTCACTTGGTTTTCCACGTCAAAATTATTAGTGTTGTGTGTTGTGTACTCTCGTGCTTTATCTTTCACTGTGTTGTTTTCATTTTGCTCCAATAGAAGAATTATAATCTACAATAATTGTTGAACTTGTGGACAACTTATTCACCCCCTCCCCCTCTTAGTTTTCCTCTGGTTCATTCTAACGTTGTTTAGCTAGCATCCTTTTGGTTGAAAACCAATTTGCATATCCGGATCATTATCGACTCAATTCATTTTTTATGGATCTAGCGTTTTTCTTGGCATCTCCAACATTTTTTTGCCAATGAGATCTCTCACGTAAAGATCTATTTTTCTCTAGATCAGGCATTCTAGGGTTCAGGCCTCTTATGGTGGAAGAGTTTTTTTGCAGAAACTAGCTCTATGTTTGCTTCGAGTGGATTTTCTTTATTTGGAGATCTACATTTCCAGCATTGTGTAACAGTGGCTCTATGAGTGTGGTGTTTTCATTAGATCTAGTTTGATGCTTACTATTTAAGGGAAATTTTTTGCATTGTTTGGAGCATTTGATTGAAGGTTTGAGGGTTCATGTTCTTGTACATATTTTTATGGAGTTTATTGTGAATCAGCGTCGACATTAATTATGAGACTGCATATTGCATGATAGGTGGCTTGATTGTTGTTGCAAACAAGATTTTTTTGGTGATCAACTAGTACAACTACTGGACCCTCTCCCCTACCCTTAGGGGAAGCTTCCCCCCCTATTTCATGCCTTTTTCCCTCTTCAAAATTTCTTGCAATAATGGCGAAGAAATATTAGGGTTGATCAACACAAGCGAAGGTTACAGGAATTGCAAGTGGAGGTTTCAAGGACATTGCAGGTGAGAGGATAGAGGAAGGACACAAAACATGGTGACCTCGGATCCAACAGAGAGGGGACCCAACTCCACCACATAAGGGTCTTTTTCAACTTTCAACGTGTTTGTTGGGCCCAGTCGAAGACAAGGTGTGCCCAAATCAATCTCCCTGTTTTCTTTTCTTCTATCTCCACTCATTTATTTTTGCATTTTCTTCCAATAAAGGGTAAAACAAAACTGGTACAATCAATACAACAGCAATACGCAAAACAATATGGGGTTTGGCCTTGGTGAGTCAAAGGGAAACTTAGCAGTGGTATATCAGGAGTCCAGTATGAAGGGGTCCCATTTTTCTGTGGGAAACAATTTTTTATATCACCCAAGCTAATATTGGGGGCAGGTTTCAATAGTAATCTCCAAGCTCAATTGATGGGCTCTAAACCTTTTTTGCCAAGAGGTCTGGAAACATTCTACAACCCGTCTTGAAGCACCTCAACTTTTGACAACTTTAGAAGGTTTAACAGGGTCTTGGGAATTTGTCATGACATATTTTCTCCAAAAATAGGTAGGCAACACAGACGAAAGATTGGTATTGGTAAATGTTAAACAATACAAAGGAATTTTAAGGCATAAACAATTTCAAAAACTAAGGCAAACGCATAAGAAACGATATGCAATGATTTTGCCGAGAGTTAACAATATATCTGACAAGACTTACAAAACCAGTGTGGAGTAATCGGTGCAGAAAGAGAACGAAAATGAGGGGTTACAAGAACAAGCAAAAATTATTGAGAACCCCAAATCAAATTTGTTCCAAGCAGAAGTATGCACATCAAGAAAAGATGACAACATACAAGATAAACAGGGCAAAAAAAAAATTATAGTCCAACATCAACACCACTATTGTGGTCTTTTGAGTTATATGTGGAGGAGCGCATGGACATAATAAAGAGGCTCAAGACCCTAGAAACATGGAATTGGGAAGAGAAGAACAAAGTGTACGAAGCAATAGAGTATACAAGCAAAAAAAAGAGGGAGAACAAAAGTCTTACAGAGCAGATCTCAAACATGCAAATCAAAATGGAAATAGGACATCAAGAGTTGGACATCATAAAACAAGAACTAGAACAATGGAAATCAAATAGGAATAAGGGATCAAAATTGATAAAACGAGAGGACCCAACACAAGTAAAGGAAATTCAATTAGCCTTAATTGAATTGAAAACTAAAGAGTCTAAACTAAGGGAGCAGATAGAAGAAGATAAATCTTGGTCACAAATTGTAAACGGATCAACAAACAAACAAACAAAAGGGAATCATTGAGCAACAAATAAAAATACAAATGAGGGAAGAACAAGACAAGTGTGGCAAAGCTGCAAATACATTATCAAAGGACTAAACGACTTTGGAGAAAAAGAGAGAACCAACATTCTAGCAAGGGACTTTCTTAGAGATAAGTTGGAGTCGACAGGGGGTATTCAAAGAGCAAATATGATAGAAAAGAAGATAGACAGAGGAAGAGATAAGCATATAAGAGTTATCCTGAGAAACATAGAGGATAAGAATATGATCCTTAGAAATAGAAAGCTACTTAGAGGTTCACAATTCTACCTAGATGAAGATCTGACTTTTGTTCAGTAGGAGGAACAAAGGAAGGAGTGGGATAAAGGTAAGACAACAAGAAATGAGGGAAAGTGGGTAGGGTTGAAGAATAGGAAAGCTCAAATTAGGGAGTGTTTCTCTAATAATAAATAGGAAATAGGGGCACCATGGGACTACTTAAGTGTAGTGATTTGGAATTGCAAAGTCTATCCATGGAGAAGAGGTCCAAGGGTGGGGCCCATAGCAAAGGGGAAAGCTATTATCATTTTTGTTGAAACACATGAGCATGACGGTTGCAAGGTCCTGGATTTTGAAGGTTACAAGAAATTTTCAGTTTGGAACAAAGGGAATGGGATAGGTAAAGGACACAGTGGAGTCACAATGCTTATAAATGAGAAGTGGTATGGAATTGTAAAAGTTGAAAAAAAAGGACCCAAATAAAAAATACATTTGGCTATAAATAACAATGAATGAGATAAATTTCAGGTTGGCTTCTTGTTACTCCACTCCTTAAAACTCTAAGTTTTACAAGAGACGGAATTTAGACAATGAAGACCCATATGCATCTCTAAAAAAATATATCTCCCTATTCAGCACCTTAGGAGAAATAATGCTAATAGGTGACTTCAATGCAAGGACAATTAATAACCAATATTTATAATTGAGTAGTGGTGAAAAAGGAGAAAATAATCATGTATGGTTGGAAGAAGGTGGGGGTCAATTTAGGGAAAGAACTTCACAAGATAATAATGGAGATGTCTCACACTTTGGGGCAGAATAATTAGGGATGTGTAGTTTGTTTGGCATGGTTATTTGCAACTGAATGAGTGGCTAGCCAACTTCAGGGGGTGTCACTTGCAAAACCTATAATGGTCAGAGTGTGGTAGATTGTGTTATTTTCTCTCAAAACTTACATCTAGAGTGTTGGAGGTTGACATTGGATAATTTCATATAGAAATTAAATCCGATCATATGCCTCTTTTTTTTAAGTTGGACTTTTCCCCCAAGCAACCCACAAAATAAACAATTTCTTCACATGCAAAAGAAAATAGCTACTAAAGGCAAAATCCTCATAAATCAAGAAAACAAGGACATTTTTAGTGTTGTACTTAAGCAGCAATCTCATGAAATAAATAATATTTTGGTTGATGAAAGGTTCAATTAGGAGTGTGGCCATGTTTATAGTAGTATGATGATCCTCATAATCCATAAGGCTTTGAGTGCATGTAAAAAAGACTTGTTGTAGGAAGAGGGTCGCAAAATTTTTTTATGGGAAACCCGTGGTATGATGAAGAGTGTAAGGCAGCCAAGAGATCTTTAAAGGGGAAAGATATGAGCAAATAAAACAAGCATGCAAAATTGATTCAAGCAAAAAAAAAAAAAAGAATATGTAAATGCAAGAAGGAAGGAGTTAATCTCTCTTGGTAAACACAATCCCAAAGATTTTTGGAAGGAAGTATAGCAAAGGAGAAAACAAACTGAGAACGGTATTACAGATGCTCAATGGCTAGAATATGTAAAGCTTCTTTATGAGAAGATACATGAGAAGAACTCCCCTCCCATAGTGAACACATCGGTGGATCTATTCAGGGTGGATGATATCAAACAGGGAATACAGAATTTAGTAAATGGTAAGGCTAGTGATATTGATGGGCTTCAAGCTAAATTTTTAAAATGGGGAGTTCACCTTCTCTCTCCTCACATAAAGGGAATATTTAATAATGTCATTCGAGATGGTTTCTCGGTAGATTAGACAACCAATGTGGTTATTCCCCTCTTTAAAAGTAGGTTTATCAATAACCCATCTAACTACCAAACTATTATGGTCAACCCCCTTCTAGACAAACTTTTTGGGAGCATGGTGGAATGTAGAATCACCAGTTGAGCAGAAGGTGATGGAAAAAGAGCAAAAGGTCAAGCTAGTTTCAGGCCTAGACATTCCACCATTGATCATTGTTGGAATCCAAGAACACTAAGAGGGGGGGTGAATCAGTGTTCTAACGGTATGATCAATTTTAACCTTATTAAAGCATGCATACATCAACCGGTATATCGGTACATATAGAATTGAAAGAAGTAAAGAAACCAATAAGCCAATCACATAAATGAATACCATAACACACAGAATTATACATGGAAAACCTCAAAGAAGAAAAACCACAATGGGATTTGTGACCCACAATATCAATGTTGGGATCCAAGAACACTGAAAGGGGGGCTGAATCAGTGTTCTGTCGGAATGAATAGTTTTTAACTTTCTAGACCATGCATATATACCGGTAAACAAATAAACATATAACAAGAAGCAAATAAACCATCCACATAAATAAACACCATAATACACAGAGTTTATACATGGAAAACCTCAATGAGGAAAAACCATAGTGGGATTTGTGATCCACAATATTAGTTCACTGGCCATATGAAAAGATATTACATATAACAAGGACCTGCACTTGTAGGAAGGCACACTGCCTAGAGCATACTACTCATCACTAAAGAGCCTCACTGACTACAAGCTTTCTACCAAAGCAAATTACTGAAAATGAACTCAAGAATGCATCTGCTATGCCAAATAGAAATCTAGTTCTAGTTCTGCTCTGTACCGATTCATAAACTTTGAACTTCTACCAGTATCTCTTCTGCTCCAAGAATGCTTTCCAAGCTATCTACAGATCATTGCATGATATAGCATTTGCATACAAAATGATCTCCATACATATTTTTTGCATCATATAGTTCTGCTATATTCTCCTATACACATTTTTATATATCTTGCTTCCTTACAAAAATAACCTAGCAGACTGACCTATATACCTATTACAAATGATATGCCTTATATCGGCTTACAATACATTTACAAAAGATATTCAGTGTCGGCCTTGACATTATTAATTACAAAATTATTCAAGTAAATCCTCCTTGATGTCGGATTCCAAAGAAGTATTGATGTCGGTGTCGGTGCCACTATTTGTCGGTATATGCTTCCTAGTGTCGGTTTATGACTTCCATTATATCTTGTTGTCATCAATGACAAAAAAATGAATCCAATGAGTGTCAATTCCCAACAATCTCCCCCTTTGACATTGATGGCAACACTCATGTGAAAAATGGATTCCCTGTCGATATGCTCCCCCTAAGCAATACACTCCATCTGAAATGTGTTTCCCTGATATTTTTCACATATGAATATTCTCCCCCTTTGATATTAATTCCAAAGACCGGTGAAAGAATTGAAAGAATAAAATAATATTGTTAGTTTTACTGGAGCTTACTCATCTTCAGGATTTCTGGGTATGCCTTTTGCAATAACTGAAGATATGTATCTCAACCGGATTTGAAAGTATCAGAAATAGATGCAAGTCCACTTAGTAAGTGGGCACGTGTTTCTTTCTCTTGGATATCTGTCAGTGTGGGTTTAGCTATCATATCCATGCACTCTTTCTTGTGAACACCCAATGAATCTAGTCTAGGACTTACCAATCCTCTTAGATTTCTTTCTCTTCTCATGATTTTATCTCTCTCCTTCTCAAAAGAAAAAATTTGGTTCTCCAAGGACAAGAATTTTCCATCAAAAGATGTGGTTAGTGTAGTCAATCCATCAAAAGAGTTAGCAATTTTAGCCATCTTATTATATAACTCCTTCAATCTGTTATCTAAATTAGTTGTAAGACTTTCTATGTTACAACACACTCTGTAGATATTTGTACATTGTTTTAAACAAATCTCAATAAGGATAAGCTTGTCCTCAATTTTCTTCTTCCATGTTTCTATAAGTTGATCAAAAGTTGTTCTTTTTGTTGTTGTGAAATTGTCCAAAGCCTGTCGGTCCGCAATCTGCCTCAGAGATTGAAAATTGTTGGATATGTGCTTTGTTAGAGTCTTGAGCTTATCGGAAGGGCTTGCTCCATCTTCAATTTGATAGTCAGGTAATAATCTGTGCAACACAGAGACTGGTTGATCAATTAATCCTTTATCTATAGTACCTTCCTTCATTAATTTCTGCATAGCCATCATCATTAATTCAGTTGGACTCAACTCAGAGACTGATTTCTTCTCAACCTGAGAAGTGTCAATTGCCAAAACCTTTGCCGAGGAATCAGTTTTACGTGCCGATATGGACTAAGTGGCTTTTACCTTATCCATCTCAACCTCTATTGCATCGGTGGCTTCGCCACTTGGTACAGTGTCAGTTACTGCTGGTGGAGTATTATCCACAGAATTTTCAGTATCTTGTACATTGCCTTGCTCAAAAATGGTTTGTGTCGATACAGATTGTACACTCTCCTTAGCTGCTGGTTGTGTTTGAGTATCTATAGTTACTACTGGTTGTGTCAAAACTGGAGTTGAACTGCCCAAAATACCTTTCCCTTTTGATTTGTTAGGAATGGTGGAAGTTGTTGCCCTTGCAAATTCTTCTTGAGATGTGAGAAAGTCTGGGTTTTTCTGAAATAATTTGGTCCATCCCTTACTTGTCTCATTTACCACCTCATTTACTCTCCCCATCATAAGGCTTATCTACCGAGATTTAATACTGAAGATTGTCCTATTTGCAGTGTTAATACATCTTTTCATTTCTTCATTATTTATAGTAGCACACAATTCCAAAAGTGCAACTTCTTTGATCTCCCTATCTCTCTTGACAACGTCAAGTCTCCTAGCCTCAAGTTTATTATACAAGGATAAAGGTATCTCCTTCAAAATTTTAATTAAGGCTTTCTTATAAATGTCTATATACAACAAAATAGCCTCTTATAATTCACTTTGCTCATTCTCTTCTAAATCCTCATAATACTTTGATATATTTTTCAATATTCCATCTTTTGTAATTTCATCAATAAGCTCAGCACAGGTAATTGTGATCTTACCGGTTCCAATATCATCACCCTTCTTCTTTTTGCTTGTGGTTGTCGGTGACTGGTTTTCTCTTCTACATAGGCTTCCTTGTCGGTGGTGGAGGTGCAGTAGGCTTAGTTGCCTTTATAACAAGTGTCCTCCTAGGCTCTACCTTCTTCTTCTCTACCGGTGGTTTTACCACATTCTTCCTTTGTACCCTTCTGAAAGACAGAAGTTCATTATCCTTAGGATCAGAGTCTGAAGTGATAGGGGAAACATGAACTTGTGGCTTCTTCACTTCTATAGTACCAACCTCTATCGGTTTAGCAGCTTGTTTTGATTTGGAACCTAGTTGAGTGTCTATCTTATACATCACATCTTGTACATATGCAGACATCTTTTCTATTTTCTTTTCTCTTCTCTTCCTGTTAAACTGGTTTTCACTTCAAGAGCCTTCTCTCCTGTTTTACCAAAATGTTTTGTCTTATCATCTAATGGGGCATCTAACAACATTTTTGCATAGAGTTCAAAAATGCTATCATCTACCTCATATCCAAGCTCAGTAATACATATTTACCTAGGTTCAACTGCTTCCATAAGAGTTTCATCCATTTTTACCATGAAATAGATATCAGTGGAATACTTCTCCACAATGTTCTTTGAAATTATCTCCCTTTGCCTCATGTTTTCTTGAAAAGTCTTAAAATACCCCCAAAGTTTCTCATCTCTGCCGGTACCAAGACCGGTGATAGCTTCCTTGATTTGCATACCTATCGGTATGTCATGAGCCCAATGCTTCTTCCCTAGACTGAGTAGTTCTTTTAGGAAGTAAAGCATTAAAAAAACAATCAAGTTTCCATATCTAAAGGTGCCTTTCTAGATTCCTTTGATCTTTACAAGGTTTAACATAAACTCACTCCTCATCCACTCACATAAATCATATTTCACATTGTTCCTCAGCATCTGATATGCAGCATGAATGCATGAACTACCAATAGAATTCAATTGGTTGGATTGAATTACCTTGTAGCCTATGATCATGCTTGCAAACTTTATATCTGTGTCGGTGATTGTGCTTATCTTCATTGATCTGCTATCAAGTGTAGTACTAATGAGTTTTTCAACCTCTATGTTGGAAATTTTCTTGCCAGGTTCTTGTCCGACCCTGGGCAAGTCAGTGACAACTTGAATTGCTTCCTTCGTGATCATGTAAGGCCTATCTAGCCAAATAAATTCGTTGTGAACCCTACTTAGAACGTATCTGATCACTTCATCTTTGAATTCTGGTATGTACAGAATACCGATTAACCCTAGATCCTCAATTGCTTTGAATTTCGGTTTGATGGTTTTGGAGTCTCCTAGTATCACAGATTGATACATTCTTTTGATGTCTGTAGTGCCCAAATCATCAAGGGTGCAGTGAATGTATGCTCTAACATCTTCAACATACATTATGTCGTCAGGAACCCTAGAAAATGCTCCCGCAGAGTCTTCCTTTTTAGCAATTTCAGGAACCTCCTTAAATACTAGCCCTAACCTATCCTTGATTTCGACAATGGTGGGATTTTCAATAAAAGTAGGAGCTGAAGATCGAGATGCCATGTCAAAAAATACCTGAAAGTAAATGCCGGTGGAAGTTTGATAATTGCTCAAAAGCTTTTCACAATGCTTCTTCTTGCTCTTGACTCGCCTTTACTTCGCTCTGAATGCTTGAATGCTCAGTGAGTGAAAATGAATTCACTTACCCTCTTTTATCAATGAATAAAACCATAATTTTATGTAATAAATGCTTCACCAATAACCCTATGGATGTCGGTTTCACGATTATGTGTTGGGTGAACCTTCATCGATGATGAACACAATTCTCTAGATCTCCTTAGATCTCTTCCAGGGTATATGCAAAATTTAGCAATGACTTTGCCAACCCCTAAGGCTTATGCCTCAAGTACTAGTGGAATTTCCTGTCGATGGAGGAATACTCTGTTCTACTGGTGGAGTTATCGATATAGATCCATCTCCACTTGGTTCTTCAGATTTTCTAACCCATTTCTTGGAGTGATCTTGTTGTATTTTGTCTACCTTCTTCTTTCCTTTCTCATTAGCTTTATCATTATTAACCGGTTGAGTCTTGCTTCTGCAATACTTAGCAATATGACCTATTTTGTTGCATGCATAACATGTAACATTGTTCTTCTGAATTGCTTTGACATATTCGGTATCATTTCTTGATCTACAATGATTAGCAAAATGTCCAAACTTTCCACATGCATGGCATTTAACATTCATTCTGCAATCTTTTGATCTATCACCATATTTCTTGCAGTTTGTGCATTGACTGGAAACAGAATTGTAGTTTTGATTTGCCTTATTTCTACATTGTTTATCCATATGCCCAAATTTATTACAAATAAAACATCTACCATTGAATTTATAAGCATTAGATTGTCTTACAGGTTTCCTCTGTTCTGATGAGTTCTTCATACCAGTTGTCTGATCTTCATTTGCAGTACTAGAGCTTTCACCTTGCACAAATCCAAGTCCTCTTGAATCATCAATCTGTCTTTGTCTTTTTAGTAAGTCATCCAATTGTGTGGCATTGATCCTAAACTTTTCTTTATACTCACTTGCAGTAGTCAGATCATCTCTTAGAGTGGTTACTTGTCTTTCAAGTTCTTATTCATTGTTCCGCGAGTGTGCCAAATTAGTTCTCAACAAATTATTCTCATGAGTCAATCTTCCACATTCATCAAATTTGTTCTTAGGAGATATAACAAGATTTATGCTCCTTCTTCTTTCTATCCTCAATATCTTTTGATAACCTCATAGTCAGATCTTGCATTTCATTCTTCATGAGCATGTTTGCTTGACTTAGTTTTTGACATTGTTCTTTAAGAGAATTATTCTCCTCATCATCTGATTTCTGCAAAAGTTATTTTCTCTTGGCTTGAGCAGATGATAACCTTTCTTGTAGGATAAGAATGAATTCATTTGCAGAATTCAATTCTTCTTGCAATTTCAAGTTCTTCATCCTTTCAACATCATAATCCTCAAGAGCCATCTCAAGTTGCTTCTCCATAGCCATGTTCAAAAATTCTGGTTTCACGATCTTCCTCAAGCTGTTAAACTTCTTTCGAGGAACCAAGCTCTGATACCAATTGTTGGGATCCAAGAACACTGAGAGGGGGGGGTGAATCAGTGTTCTGTCGGAATGAAAAGTTTTTAACTTTCTAGACCATGCATATATATAGCGATAAACAAATAAACATATAACAAGAAGCAAATAAACCATCCACATAAATCAACACCATAACACACATAGTTTATACGTGGAAAACCTCAATGACGAAAAACCACGGTGGGATTTGTGACCCAAAATATCAGTTCACTGGCCATATGAAAAGATATTACATATAACAGGGGCCTAAACTTGTAGGAAGGCACACTGCCTAGAGCACACTGCCTAGAGCATACTGCTCATCATTAAAGAGTCTCACTAATTACAAGCTTTCTGCCAAAGTAATTACTGAAAATGAACTCAAGCATGCATCTGCTATGCCAAATAGAGTTCCAATTTTGGTTCTACTCTGTACCGGTTTATAAACTCTAAACTGCTACCGGTATGTCTTCTCCTCCAAGAATGTTTTCCAAGCTATCTATAGATCATTGCATGATATAGAATTCGCATACAAAATGATCTCCATACATATTTTTCGCATCATATAGTTCTGCTATATTTTCCTATACACTTTTTTTATATATCTTGCTTCCTTACAAAAATAACCTAGCAGACTGACCTATATACCTATTACAAATGATATGCCTTATGTCGTCTTACAATACATTTACAAAAGATATTCAGTGTTGGCCTTGACAATATTAATTACAAAATGATTTAAGTAAATCCTCCTTGATGTCGGCTTCCAAAGAAGTATTGATGCCAATGTCGGTGTCGGTATCTGTCGGTATATTCTTCCTAGTGCCGATTGATGACTTCCATTATATCTTACTACCATCAATGACAAAAAAATGAATCCAATGAGTGTCGATTGCCAACAATCAATCCACTAGCCATATGAAGAGATATTACAAAATATAGGGGCCTGCACTTGCAGGAAGGCTTACAGCCTAGAGCACACTACTCAATCACAAAAAGAGCCTCACTGACTACATGTAAATCCAGACTTGAATCCCGAGAAATGATTGAACTACTAAGATAGCATCCTTTATGCCAAAATATAGTTTCGGTTAAGCTATGTTTGTTCTGGTCTGAAACCCTAAACCCTTTACCAAAATACCCCTTTACAAAAATAGCCTCACATACATAATCTCTCTGATATATTTCGCATCTCCTTCCTAATAAATATTCACAAAAAAATATGATCTCTCAAAATGATCTAATCAACTGACCTATATACCCTATACAATTGATCATGCCTTATGTCGGCTTCAAAGAGAATTACAATATCAATATACATGTCGACTAGATAACATAAATACATGAATATGAAACACAATTGTCGATGTTGGATCCAAGAGATGTCGACCTCCAATATCGATAACTTGATTCTAAATCATGTCGGCTTGCATTGCCAGTAACCAAATAAATCCGTTCATCTTATAGGTGTCGATGCAGGTGCTGGTGTAGTGTCTGTAAAGTGTCTGTCGATACACAACTGAACTAAAATGGAAGTCGGAACAAGATACCATGTTGCCATCAATGACAACATAGTGAAACCAACCAATTGAGTGTCAATTACCAACAATCTCCCCCTTTGGCATTGATGGCAACACTCATGTTAAAAATGATCATGGTTTCATCCATCAATACAAATACTCCATATCTCCATATCTCCATGTCTCCCCCTAATGTATACAATTCCCCCTTTTTTTTTCACATCTGTATCACCCCCCCCCTTTGACATCAATGCAATCAAAAATTCCAAAAAGAGTACCATAAATCCAAAACTGTACAATGAATATACCAAAATTACCTTATCAGAGCTTAACAAATTTGAAAATTTCTGAATATGCCTTCTCCAATAGCTCAAGATAAGTATCCCAACCAGATTTGAAAGTGTCGAATATAGATACAAGTCCATTTAGTATATGAGCAAATGACTCTTTCTCAGTTAACTCTGTTGGTGTGGGCTTACCAACCATATCCATACACTCCTTATGTACACTGAGTGAATCGAACCGAGGACTCACCAAGCCTCTAAGACTTTTGGATCTTCTTATGATTTTGTCTTTTTCTTTCTCAAGATCAGAAATTTGGGCTTCCAAAACCAAAATCTGACCATCAATGGATGTAGTCAATGAATTCAATCTGTCAAAAGAATTGGCTATACCTGCAATTTTCTCCTAAGATTCCTTAATCTTCTTATCCAAATTAACTATACTTACATCTGTGTTACAACATACCTTGTAAATATGTGTACACTTCTTTAAAGAATTGTCTATCAATTTCAACTTTTCATCAATCTTCTTCCTCTCAAACTCAATTACTTGATCAAATGTAGCTTTGTTTGCCTGTGTGAACCTCTCCAGTGCTTGTCAGTTTGATATCTGTTGCAAGGAATGAAAATCCTTTGAAATGTGCTCAATAATTTTTTTAAGCTTGTCGGATGGGCTCGCTTCTCTGTCAATCTTGCACTCCGGGACTAGTCTATGCAAAACAGTGATAGACTGATCAATAATCCCTTTATCCATAGATCCATCCTTCATTAATTTCTGTGCAGCCATCATCATGAGTTCAGTAGGACTCATCTCGGTTATGTTTCTCTTTTCAACCTGCGAGGAGTCAATTGACAACAATGATGGACCTACTACCAGTTCCCTGTCGAATTCTCCTTTCTTCTCCTCTAATGTTTTATCCTTTATAGCTTCCTCACTTGCACCGATGGCTTCACCACTTGGTGCAGTCTCTATAACTGTCGGTTCCTCTGTAGGAACTGTAACCTCATCCTATACATCTGTATTTGGAGGATTGTTATCCTCAACATTAGTATCATGTACAATATCAGCCTTTTCACTCTTTGTATTTGTCGGTATCTCAACATTTGTCTATACATTTGTATCTACTGGGGGCTTAATTTCCACTATTTTGATGTTTTTCAAAATTGAAGGTGAAGTACATGTAGACACATATAAATTTCCATTAGTTTGTCCTTATTTAATTTCAAATTCTCCGAACATCGAGCGAATCCTTATTATTGCACTATTATTTCTCCATAATTCATTATTCATAATTTCCATCTTTCATTATACTATTATTAATATATCATCATTTATCTATTAAATTTATTAAATAAAACATTATATCATATTCATTTATACGCCTGCATGCATTCACCTTATATGCATTTCTCTATTTATTTAATAAAACCCTTTAATATCCCCTCCTACCACTTACCATTTCCCATTTACCACTCATCTTCTCTATACCACTCATCTTGCATTATCACATATTCAACCCACAACATGAACTTGTCCGGAGAAAATCTATTTAAACAAGGCCCCTTCTCTTATTTGGGGATCTCATCTTTATGCATCGAACTTATGTCAGTTTGCATTCTTCAGCATCTTTGCATTTCATTTTCTTTAGCTTCATTTGCATTAATCATCTTGAATCTCCAAGAAACCATAGCTTCTTGTGTGTGATTCTGAGAGCAATATTATCTACATAAGATCTTTGTTTAAGGAGTGCAATGGAGTAGATTGTGTGACATGCATGCATGTTCTTAGTTTGCATGTGTGTTTTTTACAAGAAAAACTTCATTGTTGGATGTTGGAAGATTGAATCTTGTATTCACTCCATTTCCTCCATCTACAATTGGCACGCCTGGTGGGACAACATTTTCCCTTCATGGATTCGATTTTTGCTTGATAAGAGACATTTGGTTTGCATTTGTTGGTTGTTCTTATATTGTCTTGAATTATCTTATACCTCTTCATTGTAGATTTGGTGTTTTTCTCCAGAAACATATT
The DNA here is from genome assembly GCF_030272615.1 of Cryptomeria japonica. Lineage (NCBI taxonomy): Eukaryota > Viridiplantae > Streptophyta > Pinopsida > Cupressales > Cupressaceae > Cryptomeria > Cryptomeria japonica. The sequence continues at coordinate 373,955,191 of NC_081412.1, forward strand.
GCTTGCAAGTCTTTTGATAACGTGTTGCCTGCAACCATTGTCCCATATCATGGTTGTTATAATGACTATGATAATGTTTTAAAGGCATACATTTCTTGTGTTGCTCCATCTTTAATACAATAATGGCATCTAGTGGCATCACAGACCTTTGAGGCATTGCACAACACAGTTCACATGCTTGGATGATTGCCTTCAAAATGTTTTTTTTTTTATTTACAGGTTAAAAAAAAAAACAGATGTGATCATTTCAAACGCATTTTTTTTCTGCAAAAATATCTCATTAAGGCCTTTTGTTTTGGTTTAACAATTTGTTGCAAGGCCTAAACAAAGATACGTTTTTGCTCCAGATTTGAATCTCATTGCAGTTTTTAAAATTTTGCACCACGTTTTCTACACATCCAAAACAATTCACACATTTTCTATGTGCTTCACAATGTGCATGCAAACCTACTAGAACATTTCTAACGTCCTCCCTTACAGATTCTATCTGGCATCTAGCTTAATTGCTAATGTTTTCTTTTTTGCAGCTTTCATTGTCTTATTTTGCCTGTATCCAAGCATGCATTTTACCTATTTTAGGCCTGCGTTATTCTTATTCTAAATTTGGATGGTTTTAATTCTAAACGTATCTAGTCTCAATTTAAAGCATATTGTGTTTGGTTTAGTATCTTTAATTTTGTAGTTTTAAGTTTTTTTTAAGGGCCCCACGTATCTCATGTTTTCTTTTTAGTTTTAGTTCTAATTTATAATTAGTATGTAGTTTTGTTTTCTTTGGAATTTATTTTTAGCTTATAATTATCTACTTTTTTAGTTTAGAATTTAGTTTTACTTTTTAGTTATTTTCTTTTTGTTAATTTAGTTTTAGATTAGTATTTAGTTTTAATTTTTATTTGTTAATTAGTTTTGGTTTTTTAAATTATTTTTTAGTTTAGTTTAGATTAATTTTTTTTGTTTTTGTTAGTTTAGTTTTTAATTAGATTAAATATTGTTTTTTTTGTTAGTTTTAATTTTTACATTAGATTAAATATTGTTTTTTGTTAGTTTAATTATTAGATTAGATTAAATTTGTTTTTGTTATTTAGTTATAGATTTAAAACTAGTTATTTTTTTAATTAGATTTAAATTTTATTTTGGGAATTAATTTTTTGGTTTGCGTCTTGTGCAGGGCATCCATCTACTCTCATGTGTCAAAAATCACATCTTGAAACTACTAACATTGTTTAATGCAGGATGCATGTCGAAGAAATGGTGATTTGAAACAGATTGTCTGATTTTTTAGCTTAGATCACATTTCGAATTGGTACTTTAAAATTAACCAATGTCTTTTGTGTCTTGAGCAATAGGCTCTTTTTGTTTTACCTTTTAGAGGGGCATGCCTCTTGAGAAGCCCTTAAGGCTCGGTGAGAAGGAATGACCCAAGTGGTAACGGGCTAAATCCAAGCTCTTTTGAACCACTATAAATAAATGTGTTTGTGATGAAAGTTGCAAGCAACGGGTGTTGATTAATTCATATTGACGGCATGTCTCCCCATAAACCCTATAGAGCGCAACCTCTATAGGCTAGGAGCCTTCCTTAACGGAGTGTACGCCGCCGCATGTATGGCCACTCAAACGGATGCCCTTACTAGACATCTTTTGTGTTAGAAGCCAAAAACCTTCTAGTTGTTGACGCAAGAGGTCGGACCTCTGAAGCAACTCACATTCTTACGGTTCTTAGTAGAGATACAAAGTTTGCCACATGGATTTTTTGTGGGGATTGGTGCTTGGCTGCCCTGAAGAATTGAGTGTCGAGGGTGGAGCCAGTGGGGTCAAGCACCTAAGTATCCGCTCTGAATTGTGTAGCTGAGTGAACTCAGAAAGCTGGTTCCCACTTTTTGGTACATCCTGATTTTTGCTGAAATCATACATTTTTTGGAAAATATAATTATTTAAGCTTTAAGAGGTCCCATTTGAAGTAATTAATTGAAGAGAATTAGATCAAAGGCTCTTAGATCAAAATTTCTTGGATAGAACCTCTCTACTTCTAAATCATACTTGCAATGGAGTCTCCTTTGCATCTATCAAATGCTGATAAAAAACCAATTTTACATTAGCTTTTGAGGGGTCAAACGAATTCATTTAGAAGTTTTGTTTTCTTGAGGATTTAGTCCTTATTATAAGCTTTCCAAATAGTATAATTTTTAATATATTTAAGTTTATTAATATATTTTTATTTTATTTTTTATGAATGTAGGTTTTTCACTGAACATGAACTTCTTTGTTCAATGCATTGGGAAAAATAACAAACTAATTCAAAAAAATTCTGAAAAATATCTATGCCCTAGGTATTGATGTCTTCTTTCTAAAAAAAAAAAAAAACTTAATTTTGATATATATAGAGCAAGTTATGTGTTCAAACGTACACATATATCTAAATTATAATTAGTCGGACTTCAAAACTTAATAAAATAAAAAATATTCAACATATCACTATCAAACCAACTGCATGCCCTGGGTATTGATGTTACAAACCAAAATTTAAAAGAGATAAGTTTTTATCATTTATAGAAAAAAATTTATATGTTTCGGGATGCACATCACTCTTAAAAAATGTTGTTTCCTGTAAAAAACTACTTTTGAGGGAGATGGAAAAATCAATAAAATTTTATTCAAAAAAATTTGAAAAAAATATATTTAGAATCTACAAAAAGGATGTTACAAATCACTAGTTTACATCATCTTCAAATTCTTAACGATTTAAAAGTTATAGGTGTCGGAAAGTGAAGGTTTTTTGCAAAATGTTCATCTAAGTGTCAAAGTTGGTCAAAAAGTGGGAACCAGTATTGTGAGTTCACCCAGCTCGGGATAACCCCCCAAGTGAGATTCAACAACTATTGTCCTGGACAGCCTTAGGATTGTGCTTGAATGTGTATTTATTGTAAAATCAAACAAACATTTTGTCTGTTGTGTTTTTTAAGTGTGTACACAAACAAACAAGAAACTTTCACAATGAACACCACACTTGAAATTGAAATATTTTACAAAAACTCTGGTCTAAACTTTCAAGTATCCATCCACGTTGTAAAACAAAACATTGCAAAATAACATTGTCCTTGAAACATTGAACCTGTGAGACATCATTTTCAAGTTCTGATCTTTTAGGTCCTCATATAGTCACATCATTCTAGTTTCCCATACCCTTTTAGGTCCTTGCATAGTCTTCACCTAGTTGCACCTTTCATCCTTGCATAGTCTTCACCTAGTGACACCTTTCATCCTTGCATATCTCATTTAATTATACCTAGTCCTTGCATACCACCCTTAGATCAAACCTTTACATACCACCCTTAGATCAAACCTTTGCATACCACCATTAGGTAATGCCCTTGCATAATTCCCTTACATCAATACCCATAATCTTTGCATAGCCTTCCATTATTCCTTCAGGACATAACCTTAAACCTTGCATAAGTGTCTTAGGTAATTTCATCATTGGTCCTATCATTTCATTGTTACTTGCATACCAAAATCAAAACCCCAAAAAACATTGCTTGCAATTAGGATTTCTCATCTTAGGTCTGATATCAACTTTTGATCATCAATAACCCTTATCACTTGAGGTGCATCTTCCTTGAGTTAGAGAACCTATCAGTGTCTTTGAGTTGGTATTTCATTTGGAGTTCATCATCTCCTATCATAACATGCCCTCTCTTTGATCACTTATCCTTGTGTCTATCCATCATAGCACAAGTCAAACCTCACACTAGAAATATTTTCAGACCTAGAGTATCCTTAGTCCTTGCATCAAACATCATTTATCCTCATATCCTATTTATGGTTTAGCTACCCATAGATCACATTTTTGCATCAATCCTTTAGTAATCATATCACATAGATTGGATATTTGCATTGATCCTTAGTTACATCCTAAATATCACTCGTATCATATAGTTGAGTCTGCATTTTTTTAGGGTTTGCATTCGATCTAGAGTCTCATACATTGTCCTAGGTCAATGATCATAATTATCATATATACCCATGTCTAAGATGGTATGATGAAAGAATAAGTATCCGGTAGAATACTAAGAGGGGGGTGAATCAGTATATTTAATAACTAATACAAAGTTCCCAAGCTCAAAACTCAGTCAAACAAAGTAAACATATCTCAGTCAAGATCAATATTCTTAGGAGTACTTTGACATTAACCGGTTTAACTATTATGACAACTTTTAACAGTAAACACCTTCAATCTTGTAAACATCAACAATGCTTAATCTTAACTTAGCATATTCATCTCTCAATGCTTCTACTTAACATGCCTTATCACAAGTTAACCAAATCAAAAAATAAGATCACAACCACAAAAACATTCACCACTTGACACAAATGTTTATACGTGAAAAACCCAAATAGGTAAAAACCACGGTGAGATGGGACTCACAAGGATAGCTATCTGAACTCTTTCAAAGTTTTCCCTATTAGGAGCCAAAGCCTATTAGATCTTTACAATAAGTCATGTTAAGAACTAATTCCGATTAGGAACCACTTGGTTAAGGGATTTACAAATATGCCTTGTTAGAAGCACAATACCCTGTTAGGAGTAACCTTGCTGGAGGATTTAAGAATCCAAGCTAATGGACCACCTTGTTAGAGGATTTAATGAGTAACCAAGCTTGTTAGAGCTTACCTAGTTAAGGGATTTTACTTTTGTTGTAATTGTTAGAAAACAACAGGTTTTCTTGATCTGTTTGAGTAGCACTACATTTGCTTGATTTGATCCTTCTAAGCTTCAATCTTCCTTCACTCAAAGTGCAGATCCATTCACTGGTTGGGCAACCACATACTCAACAGGTTTATACCAACCTTTCCAACAACCTTTACAAACAACTTCATCGACCTTAAATACAAATCAATTAGGTCGGTAACACAACAAAAACCTAATTCTCATCATTGAGATTACAAACAAGTCAGTTCAATCTTGACCGTTAAAAATCATGACAATCCCTTCACATTTTTCAAGATAATTCCAACCACTCCATGATCACCACTCCATTAAACTTTGTAACTCATCACACGTTGTGCATTAAATGCAATCCGCTTTGCTCCTTCCCTAGACAATAAGCAAATGCGCCAAACCATTTTGAATTTATCCTCATACAATGATCACACGTGTCTCCATCATTACCGCTCATCACATAATAAACAAACAAACTTGATCGGTTAGGGTTTAACAACTGATAGGGTTTACCGGTTACATTACATAGAAAGGTTTGACCCTTTACACCGGTTCACCGGTTCAACTCACAAACTTTACATACCGGTTACAATATCTTCTACAACTCTCTTCTTACCAATTACTAGCCAATATCAAAAACAACAATATCAGCAATAACATGAATACGTTTTACCAGTTCAATTGACATCAATGACAACATATCATTAATACAATCTCTATGCAAAATGTTAATAAACTCAAAATGCCAACAATCTCCCCCTTTGGCATTGATGGTATTATAAATATCAATGCCTCTGATTGCTGCTGAGATTGGTGAATAGGAATCTTGGTTTACATTACCAAGTATTCACCTTATCAGACACATAATTATTCTCCTCAATCACATAATTCTTCTCCCCCTTTGACAGCAATGCCAAAGTGAAAGTAAAACATGTAATTCTGCTCTCACTGTGCATCAGCATCATTCTACAACTTGATACTCCCCCTATGGAATACATACACTCCTTCATCAATCCATATAAGATTCTACAAGTGTTGAAACATGGTGACTGATCAACAAAGTACTGTACACTTAGTACATATCCTTGCCGGGGTCCGGGCCCCAAGCAGGGGTTCGGGGGCGGCAGCCCCCGAGCAAAAAAAATTTTGTCATTTTTTTGTTGATGAAAACCGACATTGTAATAAAACCCTAAAAAAGGCCGACTTTGTTTGTTGCCCTAAAAACGCATGTTATAAGCGGCTGGGATGCTTAAGGCATTGTAAGGTTGATGTACTGTTTTTGCTGGATAATAAGAAAGACTGGACGACTGTGTATGGTGGACTTAACCCATTCTGGGTGAACCACGTTAAATCTTTGTGTTATCTATGTCATGTTTTATTTCTTTATCTTTTGTATTTAAATTTGCATATAATTGTTAGTTCATATTTGCTTCGGATCTGCTTGAAACCCTAACAATTGGTATCAGAGCAAGGTTTTTTGTAAATTGGTAGGACTTTCAGATTTGAGTGGGAGCAATGGAGGATTCCAAATTCAAGGTCGAAAAGTTTAACGGCCAGAATTATCAGTTATGGAAAATGTAGATGGAGGATTACCTGTATCAAAAGGATTTGTGGCGGCCATTGGAAGGAAAGGCAAAGAAAGCGAACACAATGTCAGATGAAGAGTGGGACATTTTAGATAGAAAGGCACTAGGATCCATTCGATTGTACCTTGCACCGTCTGTAGCATTCAATATAACAGAAGCAAAAACGACTGTAGATTTGATGGCGACATTGGCTAAGTTTTATGAGAAACCCTCGGCTTCGAATAAGGTATTTCTTATGAAGCATTTGTTTAATTTGAAAATGAGTGAGGGAGGATTTGTAGCGGAGCACTTAAATGAATTTAATATAATTACCAGTCAATTGTCTTCAGTAAAAATTACTTTTGCAGAAGAGGTTAGGGCTCTCTTGATTTTATGTTCTTTGCCAGAAAGCTAGAATAGCTTGGTTATGGCTATAAGTAACTCTGTCTCTGGTAAAAATACTTTGGTATTTGATGATATTGTTGGTGTTATCCTAAGCGAGGAAATGCGAAGGAAAAGCACAGGTGAGACTCCAACATCATCGGGTAGTGTTTTGAATGTGGAGAATAGAGGAAGATCAAAGGAAAGAGGAAAAGGCCCTGAGAATGAGAAGTCACGAGGGAAGTCAAAGAAAGGACGCTCTCAATCTAGAGGAAAGAAAGATTGCTGGTACTGCGAAAAGCCTGGTCATCTAAAGAAAGACTGTTGGTCTCAGAAAAATTAAGAAGGAGACAAAAATCAAAATGATAGTAAGGAAGCTAATATTGCAAGTAATACTTTACAAGATGCATTAATCTTATGTTTGGATAATGTTAATGATTCTTGGGTAATAGATTATGGGGCTTCATTTCATGCTACACCCCACAGAAAATATTTTCTAGATTATGTTCAAGGTGATTTTGGACAGGTATATTTGGGTGATGATGAGCCCTGTCAAATTGTTGGAAAAGGAAAGATAAAGATCAAGTTGTAGAATGGAAATGACTGGTTTCTGTAGGAGGTAAGACACGTTCCTAATTTAAGAAGAAATTTAATTTCTGCAGGGCAACTAGGTAGTGAAGGTTGCATAGTTACCCTCTTAGATAGTATGTGGAAGGTTGCTAAAGGATCATTAGTGTAGCATCGTAAATTGTACGCACTTGCTAGGGTGGTACAATTTCACACCTAGTTTAGCACCCGCCTTGGCGCATTTTGCATTTTGCATTGCATTTCCCCTTTAGCACTTAATTAATTAAATTAATTAGGTCTAAGGTTCTATTTTATCATCTCCTATATCATAAAGTTGGGCCCTTTTCATTAAAGTGTGCCCCTTTCATTTTATTCTTCCAATACATCATTTAATCAAAAACCCTAATTAGGTCCTATTTTGAACTTGGGGGCTTGATTTCGAGGGTCAAAACATCTCGAAATCACCTGTAACTTCGGGATTCTCTCTAAAATCATCATATCCGACGGCCCTGAAAATTTGGTGAAAAGTTGTCGGGACCATGGCGCCCGGCGTGCACATGGTCCCGGACATTTTTCTCGAAATTTTAGGAGCACGACCCAATCATAAAATAAAGCTTAACCCCAAGAAATTGGTGGGAGATTCAATCTCTAGGTCGGCCAAAAGTTGGAATTAAGACCTAGGGTTTCATATATAAGAGCTCTCTTTCTTCATTTGAAAGGATCCGAATTTTGGCTTTGGAGGACCTTCTATGCAGTGAAAGAGCAGATCTTTGAAGACTTCAATAACATTCAACATCCATCCATCAAGCATTCATCAATTTCATTCATTTAGGGCTTGGGAGACATTGAAGAACAATAGGAGATTACCGACTGAAGATTGACTTGTACTCCTCCCTTAAGGGTTGGGTATGATTTCATGTTGTTTTCATGTCTTTGCATAAGCTTCAATATATCCTTTATTCATGCTTTAGATCACTTTGCATCTTGATTTAGAGCATTTACATTATCATTTACAAGCAATTAGGGTTTACTTTCTAGGTTGCTCTAGTTTGCTTTCTTGCATTTAAGGACCTTGCACACACACTAGGTCTGCACACACAATACATTTTACAATACAACTTGGCTATTCGTGGAGGTGGAAATCACCGAAGCGGGGGTTTGACTAAGGCAAAACCCTATATAGCCGCCCATACCCTTTTCAGATATAAGTGCAGGTTTCGGGACTCGGACGACGCCGCAGGTGACAGATCCGGGAAAAGCAGGTCAAGATAGCACTCCACACCAAATTGCAAAGCAAAAGACCAGGACAGGGGCATGGGGCGCCCTGGTCCTGCCAGGATAGGGGCGCTAGGCGCCCTAGTCCCTAGGACAGGGGCGCTGGGCGCCCTGGTCCTCCTGATAGACAGCATTTTCAGCATTTTTGACATCTTTTTCCAGAGTGCAAAACAACAATTTCTGGAGCAGTTCCAGGGGCAGAATCAGGAAAGTGGCGCCCGCACCCCCGTCCCGAGCATTTTCAGTCATATTTTAACTCCGGGTACGCATTTGCATTCTTGTCTTATCCTTGTATTTACAGCTTTCCATTGTTTAAGTTCAATTCTGCAATCTTGTTAGTAGTTCATACTTGCACTTTGGGGTTAGGAATTGAACTTGCATCATTCTATCTATCATTTGCAACAAAGGAATAGAAATCCTAATAGGTAGCCCGTGGCTCTCTCTTCCACAAGAAGAAGTAGCCAATTGTGTGATACCTCTAGGCTCTTTCGTATTCCACAATGTGTGTCAAAAGGTAGGATTAGGACATTTCAGCCTAGTCTCGCTTTTTCCCCCACACAATTAGTAATAGCTAAAGGTGCGAAGGTAGGCACATTATATCTGTGTACAGGTAACACTTACTCTACCCTAGCTGCTACAGATAAAGTTACTGCAGGGACAACAACAATAAATGTTGCAAGAACAGATTTGATAATGTGGCACCATAGGCTTGGGCACATGAGTGAGAAAGGGATGAAAACCCTTCACTCCAAAAATCTATTGCCAGGACTAAAGAAGATTGATTTAGAGTTCTGTGAAAAATGTGTTTATGGTAAACAGATAAGAGTCAGATTTCTCAAGGTTGGGAAAGAGAAGAAGAGTGAGAAGTTAGAGCTTGTACATTCAGATGTATGGGGACCGGCTCAGGTATCATCTCTTGGTGGCTCTTGTTATTATTTTATTTTTATTGATGACTCAACCAGAAAAACATGGGTATGTTTCCTAAAACAAAAATCAGATGTTTTTGAAACTTTGAAGAAATGGAAAGCTTTAATTGAGAATGAGACAGGAAAAAAGTTTAAGTGTCTCAGATCTGATAATGGAGGTGAGTATTGCAGCAAAGCATTTGAAGATTACTGCTCCTTAAATGGGATTCGAAAGTAGAAGACAGTTTCAAGAACTCCACAGGAAAATGGTGTGTCAGAGAGAATGAATAGGACTATCATGGAACGCGCGCGGAGCATGAAATTGCATGTTGGATTGCCCTTACATTTTTGGGCAGATGTTGTACATACTGCTGTTTATTTGATAAATAGAGGACCTTCAACCCCTTTGGATGGTGGTATTCCAGAGGAGGCATAGACTGGTAAAAAGGTAAATTATTCTTTTCTAAAAACTTTTGGTTGTGAAGCTTTTCTCCATGTTGATAAAGAAAACAGAACCAAGCTTGATGCTAAATTTCAGAAATGTACCTTCATTGGATATGGGATAGATGAATATGGCTATCGGTTATGGGATTTTGAAAATAAGAAAATAATTAGAAGTGGAGATGTTATATTCAATGAGAATGTTATGTATAAAGAACAAATGCAGGAAAAGAAGCATGAACAAGACAAACAAGAATATGTGGTGTTGGATGAGATTCCTGAAAATGAAATGCCACAGGTACCTGATGCTTAGCAACAACAGATTGTCCCACATACTCCTACAAGTGTTAGACGTTCTACGAGGACAAGTAGACCCCCTGAAAGATTTTCTCCTTCTTTGTATTCAATTTTATTAACGGATTTTGGTGAACCAGAAGAATATGAAGAAGCAATGCAGGTAGATGCCAAACAACAATGGGAGCTAGGCATGAAAGAGGAGATGGACTCCTTGATGAAAAATAAGACTTGGGATTTAGTCCCTTTACCTGCAAAAAAAAGAGCCTTGCCTAACAAATGGGTTTATCGACTGAAGGAGGAGGAAGGAGGTCAGAAAAGATATAAGGCCAAACTTGTGGAAAAAGGTTTTGCACAGAAAAAGGGTATAGATTATGATGAAATATTTTCTCCAGTTGTAAAAATGACTTCAATTAGAACTGTACTTAGTCTTGTGGCTACAGATGATTTACATCTTGAACAATTAGATGTCAAAATAGCCTTTCTCCATGGAGATTTGGAGGAGGAAATTTACATGTTGCAACCATAGGGATATGAGGTCAAAGGTAAGGAGAACTTGGTGTGCAAGTTGAAGAAAAGTCTGTATGGCCTAAAGCAAGCACCTCGACAATGGTATTTAAAATTTGATAGTTTCATGGCTAGACACGGTTATCATAGATGTCATTCTGATCATTGTGTATATTTTAAGAGATTTGATAATGGCAGTTATATTATCCTGTTGCTTTATGTTGATGACATGCTTGTTGCTGGGTCTAACATCCAACATATAAATGATCTTAAACAGAAATTAGTCAGGTCATTTGCTATGAAGGATTTGGGTGCAGCTAAGCAAATTCTTAGTATGAGGATTACACGGGACAGGAAAAATAGATCCTTGAATTTGTCCCAAAGTGAGTATATAAAGAAGGTGTTGAAAAGATTTAACATGCAGGATGCAAAAGCAATTAGTACACCTTTGGCTAGTCATTTCAAATTGACTAAGGAGATGTGCCCAAAGGCATAGGAAGAGGTTAATAAAATGTCTAACATCTCGTATTCATTAGCTGTTGGCAGTCTGATGTATGCAATGGTATGTACAAGGCCAGATATTGCACATGCAGTGGGAGTTGTAAGCAGGTTTATGAGTAATCTGGGTATGGAACATTGGAATGCTGTGAAATGGATTCTTCGGTATTTGAAAGGAACTACAATGAAGGCATTATGTTTCAAAGGATCTAATGCTGCTCTGAGTGGATTTGTTGACTCTGATCTGGCGGGTGATATTGATTCACAGAGGAGTACTACAGGGTATGTTTTTACTATAGGGGGAACTGCATTCAGTTGGATTTCTAGGCTGCAAAAGGTTGTTGCACTTTCAACCACTGAAGCCAAGTATGTTGATGCTATAGAAACCAGAAAGGAGATGATTTGGTTGCAATGTTTTCTGGAGGAATTGGGTCAGACACAAGAGGATAGCCCATTGTATACTGATAGCCAGAGTGTCATTCATCTTGCGAAGAACTCTGCTTTTCATTCAAGGACAAAGCACATTCAGCTCAGGTGCCACTTCATCCAGACTGTTTTGGAGGAGGGTCAGTTATGACTTGAGAAGATTCACACAAGTGAGAATCCTGCTGATATGTTCACGAAGGCAGTTCCACAAGACAAGCTGATTTCTTCATCAGTTTCTGTTGGTCTTCTTGATTGATAATTGTGGAATTTATACCAGTCAAGTCCTAGTGTTTTATCCAGCGGATGCTGCATGTACAGTGGTGTTGTGTAGTATCAATCTCCAAGTGGGAGATTGTTCGGTGTGGAGCCTGATCAGTCTCCAAGTGGGAGATTGTTGAAATATGGTGATTGATCAGGCTCCACACCGAACAATCTCCCACTTGGAGACTGATACTACACAACACCACTGTACATGCAGCATCTACTAAATAAAACACTAGGACTTGACTGGTATAAATTCCACAATTATCAATCAAGAAGACCAACAAAAACTGATGAAGAAATCAGTTTCTCTTGTGGAACTTCCTTCATGAACATATTGACAGGATTCTCACTTGTGTGAATCTTCTCAAGTCATAACTGACCCTCCTCCAAAATAGTCCAGATGAAGTGGCACCTGAGTTGAATGTGCTTTGTCCTTGATGCTCCCCCTGTGGAATACATCCACTCCTTCATCAATACATATAAGATTCTACAAGTAATTCAGGGACCGATACAATCAGCATCATGTTTAACTAACTTCATGAAGAGGGACAACCCCCAATTGACTTCTAAGATACTTAAAAGTGGTCTTAGGGAGACATTTGGTGAAGATATCTACAAGTTGCTCCTTGGTAGAAACATGCTCCAATATAACATATTTACTTTGAACTTTTTCCCTCAAGAAGTGATATTTCAATTCAATGTGCATAGTCCTCACATGCAAAACAAGATTTTTAGAAATTTTTATTGCACTTGTATTATCACACAAAATCTTTATAGGTTTTGAGATTTTCATCTTCAAACCTTCCAAAATGTGCCTCATCCACATAGCTTGTGTGCAATTCATATAAGCTGCTACATATTCATGTTTAGCACTAGATTGTGAAGTGTAACTTTGCTTTTTACTACTCCATGAGACTAGCCTTCCTCCTAGAAAGAATGGTCCACCGACAGTACTCTTTCGATCATCAATATTTCCTACCCAATAAACATCTGTGTATGCCTGCAAGTCAAAATCTCCACCATATGGATACCATAATCCATAGTCAACAATACCTTTTAGATATCTAAAGATTCTCTTAGTTGCCATTAGATGTGCCTCCTTTGGATTCTTCTGAAATCTAGCCACAATACCTACTGCATGGGAAATATTTGGTCGACTATGAACAACATAGTGTAGTTTTCCAATCATTGACCTGAATTCCTTTTCATCTACAGACTTAGATGCATCTTCCTTGGACAATTTACAACTTGTAACCATTGGGGTTCCAACTGGTTTACAATCACTCATACCGAAAGTCTTCAAAACCTCCTTCACATACTTGGATTGAGTAATGAAAATACCATTTTTCATCTGTTGTATATGTAAGCTTATGAAAAAAATTATTCCCCCTACTAATGACATCTCAACTTCATTCTTCATTTCATCTAAAAAACAATTACTCATGTCATCATTTCCTCCAAATATAATGTCATCTACAAATACTTCACTGACTAGTATATCATCTCCTTCAGATTTGAGATAAATGTTGTTGTCATCACTGGTTCTTGCAAATCCTATCTTCATCAGATGAGAATGAAGTCGTTCATACCATGCTCTAGGTGCCTGCTTTAATCCATACAAAGCTTTATGCATTTTGCATACCATGTCTTCCTTATCTGTCAATGCATAACCATCAGGCTGCTCTATATAAACCTCTTCTTCCAGTATCCCATTCAATAATGTAGACTTGACATCCATCTAGTATACTTTGAACTTCTTAAGAGCTGCAAATGCAAGTAGTGTTCTGACACCTTCCAGTCTTGCTACTGGTGCAAAATTTTCTCCATAGTCTTCTCCTTCTTCTTGCACATAACCTTTGCATACTAATCTTGCCTTATTGTGAACTACAACACCATCTTCATTTAACTTATTTCTGAATACCCATTTAGTACCTATAACATTCTTATTTACCGGTTGGGGTACCAAGGTCCAAGTGTTGTTCTTCTCAATTTGTTCCAATTCCTCCTCCATAGCTTTCACTCAATGATCATCACCAAATGCCTCCTTAGCATTTTTGGGTTCAAAGGTGGATATCATGCAAGAGTTCTCTCTTATTCTCCTTCTAGTTAGTACTTTGGCATCCTTATCCCCAATTATTTGTTCAGGACTATGATTCAGTCTCACATACCTAGGAATAACATGATCATTCTCTTCAAGTTCAACTTCTTCATTGTCACCTTCCTCTGAATTTATTTGTTCCGGTTGAACAAGTACATCAGGATTTTCTTTACCGGTTTCTGATTTAACAGTTTCAGGTTCTAAAAGCAAAATGCAAGGATCTTCATCCTTCTTCTCAAAACTGGTTCCTTCTGAAATTTCAAGACATTCATCTACACGAACATCAGCACTCTCAACATTTTTTTGTGTCCGGTTGTTGAAGCATTTATAGGCCTTACTCTTGGTGGAATAGCCAAGAAATATGCCTTCATCACTCTTAGCTTCAAACTTGCTTATGTAGTCACCTCTTTTAATAAAACATTTGCTACCAAATATTTTCAAATAGCTAACATCAGGTGATCTCCCATACCAGTACTCTTATGGGGTCTTGTACTTACCTCTTTTTACTAGAACTTGGTTCATTGTGTAGATAGTTGTACTTACAGCTTCTTTCCAAAAGGTTTTTGATACACCTCCTTGTATCAACATAGTTCTAGCAGCTTCAACCATTGACTAGTTGTTTCTCTCTACTATACCATTCTTTTGTGGTGTCCTTTGTGCAGAAAGTTGCTACTTGATACCATTATCATCACAATATTTAGTGAACTCTATAAAAGTGAATTCACCACCTTGATCTATTCTTAGACATTTTATCTTTTTGCCACTCTCTTTCTCAGCTAAGGCTCTGAATGCCTTGAATTTGCCAAAATCTTCATTCTTATCCTTCAAGAATGTGACCCACATTATCCTTGAGAAATCATCAGTGAAGATCATGAAGTATCTGTCACCTTGAATGCTTCTTGTTCTTATTGGTCCACATTGGTCTGTATGAACTAAATCTAACAAGTGTTCTACTAAGAAGGACTTGCTCTTGAAAGTTGAAGAAGTCATCTTTCCTAGTTGGCATTCTTTACAAAGAGCATTAACCGGTTTGTCTAGCTGAGGCACACCTCTTACTGTCTTAGACTTTCTTACTTTAAAAATATTGTCAAAATTTATATGACAAAATATCCTATGCCAAAGCCATCTATCATCTATTTTTGCAATCAAACAGTTGCTAACTTTAGGATTGAGATGAAATAGATTACCTTTGGTCTGTTTACCGGTTGCAATCAATTCTCCTTTGTTGTCAAATATTTTGCATATACCATTTCTGAACTCTAGTAGGTAACCTCTATCATTAAGTTATGCCACACTTAACAAATTGTGCTTTAGGCCTTCAACCCAATAGACATCATCAGCACTGCTCTTTCCATTAAGAGAAATAACTCCCTTATCTTTTACCATACAGGGTGAGTCATTGCCAAATTTGACAACACCAAGATCAAATTCCTTCAGGGAAAGAAATTTGCTCCGATCATTGGTCATGTGATGTGAACAACCACTATCAATGATCCAATCATCAGAGTTATCCATTCTGGATACTAGTTCCTTCTGATCTGGTACTTCTTCCTTAATTTCTACAAACACAATCTATTCGCTAACATCATCATCAGATTCATCATCAGTAATACCACTGTCAATAGCTACAAGATAATCTCTCTTGCCTTTACCCTTGTACTTTTTAAATTTGTCCCTCTTGTAGTCATTTTCACCATTAGGGTAGTTTGTTGCTATATGACCAATCTTGTTGCATGCAAAACATTAAAGGTATCTTACCTCTATATTTACCAGTGCCTCTAAGCAGTCGTTTTGCCAACAATGCTTCAAGTTACACTAAGTTGTCTTCATCATCAACATCTCTGATGGATCTAGATTCATAGATATTGTCGGTATCTCTACTTCTTCTCACATATGGGTTAGAGATAGAAGCTCTAAATGCAAATTCCAATTTCTGTACACCACCATCATAGCCATTTAGTTCAAAAGTAGTAAGTTTGCCAATAATAGAGTCAAGAGTTACCTTTGTCTTGTCAATGGATTTTAGCTCCTGAATAGCTGCAACTCGGATAGCATAGACTGGTAGCAGGGTTCTCAGTACCTTACTTATTACTATGGCATCTTCCACTTTCCCTCCTGCACTCTTTATCTCTCCAACTATCCCTTTGATCCTTTGATCATACTGTTGCATGTTCTCACCTTCAGACATTCTCATGTCGTCAAACATGCCTCTTAAGCTCTCTTCTTAAGCAATCTTGACATGCTCATCACCGCAATAGATATCTTCAAGTTTCTTCCATACTTCATATGTAGTTTCAAGGCCATGAACATCTACATATTCAGCATTGGGCAGGGAACTTATAATAGCTTCTAATGCCTGGTGATTTTCTTGTTGTTATTTCTTATGATCATGAATTAGGGGTCCAATAGGTGTAGTATACTTATGTTCTATATGATCCCAATACTGACTACCAAGACTTTTAATGTAAATCTCCATCTTGTCACTCCATATTCTATAGTTATCTTTGTTAAACTTAGGACCTTCTTTCTTCATCATGATCTACAAGATCTTTTCCTCAAGTTGTTAGGATTTTAGATTAAGAGGACCTGGATAGATGTGATACCAATTGATGGTATGATGAAAGAATAAGTATCTGGTAAAACACTAAGAGTGGGGGGGTGAATCAGTATATTGAAAAACTGATACAAAGTTCCCAAGCTCAAAACTTAGTCAAATAAAGTAAACATATCTCAGTCAAGATCAATATTCTTAGGAGTACTTTGACATTAACCGGTTTAACTTTTATGACAACTTTTAATAGTAAACACCTTCAATCTTGTAAACATAAAAAATACTTAATCTTAACTCAACATATTCATCTCTCAATGCTTCTACTTAACATGCCTTCTCAAAAGTTAACCAAATCAACAAATAAGATCAAAACCACAAAAGCATTCACCACTTGACACAAATGTTTATACGTGGAAAACCCAAATAGGTAAAAACCCATGGTGAGATGGGACTCACAAGGATAGCTATCTGAACTCTTTCAAAGTTCGCCCTGTTAGAAGCCAAAGCCTGTTAGAGCTTTACAATAAGTCATGTTAATAACTAATTCCGGTTAGGAATCACCCAATTAAGGGATTTACAAATATACCTTGTTAGAAGCACAATACCTTATTAGGAGTAACCTCACTAGAGGATTTAAGAATCCAAGCTAATGGACCACCTTGTTAGAGGATTTAATGAGCAACCAAGTTTGTTAGAGCTTACCCAATTAAGGGATTTTACTTTTGTTGTTATTGTTAGAAAACAATAGGTTTTCTTGATCTATCTGAGTAGCACTACATTTTCTTGATCGGATCCTTCTAAGCTTCAATCTGCCTTCACTCAAAGTGCAGATCCATTCACTAGCTGGGCAACCACACACTCGATAGGTTTTATACCAATCTTTCCAACAACCTTTACAAACAACTTCATCGACCTTAAATACAAATCAATTAGGTCGGTAACACAACAAAAACCTAATTCTCATCATTGAGATTACAAACAAGTTAGTTCAATCTTGACCGTTAGAAATCATGACAATCTCTTCACATCCTTCAAGACAATTCTAAAAACTCCATGATCACCGCTCCATTGGACTTTGTAACTCATCACACGTTGTGCATTAAATGCAATCCACTTTGTTCCTTCCCTAGACAATAAGAAAATGTGCCAAACCAATTTGAATTTATCCTCATACAATGATCACACATGTCTCCATCATTACCACTCATCGAATAATAAACCAACAAACTTGATCGGTTAGGGATTAACAACTGATAGGGTTTACTAGTTACATTACATAGAAAGCTTTGACCCTTTACACCCATTCACCGATTCAACTCACAAACTTTACATACCGGTTACAATATCTTCTACAACTCTCTTCTTACCAATTACTAGCCAATATCAGAAACAACAATATCAGCAATAACATGAATACCTTTTACTGGTTCAATTGACATTAATCACAACATATCATTAATGCAATCTCTATGCAAAATGCCAATAGTAGACCATGGCTCAAATTCAATATCTCAAGAGAACAATATATGACATTCAAATCCAACAAAATGAATCAATGACACATGTTCAGAGACAAATTCAAGACATCAAGAACAACAAACTTCAAAGAATGCTAAAACGACTATATGATTTGGAACAACAAGTGATTGAAAATCAAAAGCCAAATCTCAAACAATATCACAAGACACCTTCACCAAGACAAAAAGACATTTCCTCCAAGTATCCCCTAGATAGAAAGTTTACACCTTTGGGTCAACCTATTGAGTTAGCTTTGAAAGAGCTTCTTGAGAATGATCTTATCATATTACCTAACAAGACCACATGGGGATGTGAATTTTTGAGTAATTATTGTGCATATCATAGACATAACAAACATAAGACTTCGAATTGCATGGAATTAAAATATAAGATTCAAGACCTCCTTGATAATGGTATCCTTGAAATTAAAGATCCTCGTGGCTCATCTACAGAGAAACAAGGCACTACTTTTAAGAATGATCAAAATCATGAACCCATGTCTAGCAAGGCTCCAAATGTAGCCTCCATTTCTTCCACCATGCCTTCATCTCCTAGAGCTTCTCAGCAAGAATCCATACCATCTCTTAAAAACAATGAACCTAATGATGAAACTTCTCATGTTGACCCTCAAGGTCTATCCACAGTACAAATCCAAGCTAATACTTTTTTTCATACAAATCCTTTATACGATTTAGATATCTTATATCATATGCCATCATACACTCCACTTCCAATCATACCCACTCCAAAAGGCCCTATCCAAAATGCTTCCCCATCATGCAAAAAATTGAACACCTTCCAAGAATCCCCCATACATATAAAAAATGCTACCCCTTCCTTAGAAGTGGCTCCATGTGAAGAGGATAATCTGAAAAATAAAGAAACAAGTCCTATCATAAATCAAGATCAAGACACCAAAACTCTCCAATCCCATCCAATGGTTGAAAACGATCCTACCTCCCTAGAATCCCATGATGATCCTCTTATACCTTTCCATTCCTTCCAAGATGACCCCCTTCCATCTCAAGAGAAAAGCATCATTCCAATTCCCATTCCTAATCCATTTCCTAAGAAAGATCATGATGCCTCTTCCACCTTTTCAAATGGTCATATTCAAAATGAAGTGTCAAACACCCTTCCTACTCTATCTAATGGTCCCCTTCCATTTCAAGATTAAATTATCCCTTTATTCCCTTTTCATAATTCTCCATGTTTGCCTCAAGATTCCATCATGCCCATAAATCCCTCTCATGATCCTATCATTTTTTGAAAGCTGCCTCCACCTCAAAATGGACTTGCCTCTAGCATCAAAAGTAAGAAGAAACCCTTTGTTAAAAAGATCTTCCAAAACATGCATTATCAAAGAAAAGGTTAGACATTCATGAACATGATATATTACAACCCCTGATATAAAAGAAAATGTTGATTATAATGGCCACACTACTCACTTTCAAGATGTTGGTATCCCTCATAAATCCTACATTTCTCCAGTTAAATCCAAATGCATGTCTTCCCCTTCACCCCTTCCATCTATTTTAGGTCCCTATATCCCTCCATCCCTTATGCGGGATCAACTAAGGCACACATCTTCGAGCACCTTCCATCCATCCAAAATACCTTCATATCATTCCTATTCATCTACACATTCTTTTCCTTCTCCAAGCAATTTGGATGCCAAGCATAAAAGTCATAAGTCAAACAATCCACATGCATTTAAGGATCAACATGTCCCATATAATTGACATGTAAAAACAAAGAAAAATGTGATCCAAAAATAAAAAGAGATATACAAAAGGCCACAAAGGCCCATTGAGCAAAAGAAAGAAATTTTTAAAATCATATGGGTTCCTAAGGTGCTTGTAGAAGAAATGTATTCCAAGGAACTACCAAAGAAAGAAAATTCCAAAAAGCTGCAAAGGCCCACAAAAAAAGAAGAAAAGTAAAAATTTGTATGGCTTCTTAAGTCTTACATTGAGGCAATGTGTTCTAAAGAATCACAAAAAAATGAAAAATCAAGAACCATGTGGATTCCCAAGTCGCTCGTATAGGACTTGCACAATAAAGAAAAATCAAAATTGGCATTCAAGTTTGCTACCCTAGCTTCTCTCACATCCACTATCCTCAAACCTCTATCACCTCCTTCATCCATTTTGGCTCCTTGTGTCCTAAACTCCACATCAACTTTTCCATCAAAATCACAAACTCCAAAATCCACAATTCCTCCCTCATTACATCACCCTTCAAGGTGTGGGCCAATATTGACATCGTCGATATTTCTATCCACTCCACAAATCTTCCAACATCCCATCCATTATCCAACACCTATGTTCTATCTTGCCATCCCTCTTATCCAATCCTTTGCATAAATCCTTATAACCTTTTCGTCTTATCATCCATTTCATCTCCCTTTACCATCACCCTATCGACATCTTTGAGCATACCTTCAATAGCCATGGATCATTATAGAACATATTTCAAGGGTATTATCTAGAGAACAACTTGATTCCTAAGACATATCTCCTATCAAGTATCCATCATATTCCAAAAAATCTAAAAAAGTCAAAAAAGAAAAGAAAAAAGAAAATTAAAAAAGAAAAGAAAAGAAAAGAAAAAGGTGAAAAATATGAAAGAAGTAAAGAGAAATAATTTCGTCCATGTGTGAAAACCACTTCTTGTGGTGCCTTGGGCAAGTACCATGATGAAAACCTAGCAAACAGGCGTGATGTGTAATCCTTTATTTTCTTTCACTATTCACTGGGGGCAAGTTCCATTCATGCTATCCTATCTACCATATCCATCTATTATCCCTCATCCACTCTATATTCACACATGTCCTTGTTTCCACCTTTGATCTTGACAAGGTTAAGGACCTTTGCAGGCTTTGTGTGTCCTATCTATTGTACTTGATCCACACCCTTCATCTCCTGTCCTTGATTATCACCCTTTGATCTTGTGTATCCTATCTACCTCCTAGCCAAATCTATCCCTTGATCTTGATCCAAACTAAGGACAAAAAATGTAACAAACCTCTTGACATGGTCATTTCTTTGGACCATAGGACATTTGTTACACTATATCCTTTCTTTACATTGTTATATCTAGTCCTTGTGCTTAGATTAAACATGGTATCCTATTGTCAAATAGTCCTTCAACATCACATAAGCCTCTTCCACCATTCACTTATCCATTCTTGTCCCATTTGTTCATCCATCTACTCATAATCTCTTTTACCTTGCTAGACACTAGGGGCAAACACTGAAAAAATCATAAAAATCATAAAATGTCCTGAAAAAATCATAAAAATCATAAAATGTCCTAAAAAAATCTTTAAAATCATAAAATGTCCTGAAAAAATCTTAAAAATCATAAAATGTCCTGGAAAAATCTTTAAAATCATAAAATGTCCTGGAAAAATCTTTAAAATCATAAAATGTCCTAGAAAAATCTTTAAAATCATAAAATGTCCTGAAAAAACCCTAAAAATTAAAACATTCATTAAAAGCCTAAAAATCATAAACATTCATAAAAAGCCTAAAAATCGTAAACATCCATAAAAAGCCTAAAAATCATAAACATCCAAAAATATGTAAAAAACATTGTGAAGACACAAACACTTAAGACAAGCATGCAACTTTGCACTTCAACGAATTCATGACATGACGAGATTATGATTGAGAAAACATAATAACATATGATCGACTTATTAAAACCAAACACATTAATTGTGAACAAAAAAATCATTCAACATGAAACATATTGGTTGCTTGTTTGCTTATTTTCTCTTGATTGGACCTGATTTTCTTTTTTGGTGACATGTCTTTTAGCTTTTCCAGGATGTCTCTGACTAGAGATTTTATCTCCAAGATGTCATTGACTAGAAAGGCGAGGATGGGGCATGTTCACTTGTTTGTTTCTTTTGGGATGTTCCTTAGGAATATGATGACACATCCTAGGACATGATCGCTTAAGATCATCGAGGACATATTGGTCTGATACACACCGAGGCATTCCTTTACTGTATGATATATTTTCTTTCTCACAATTGGTGTGACTGATTCATTTGGGTCTAATTCATATCCAGATGATTTTTGTCTTTTTCTATAATAAGCTCAATGATGATACAAACACTTAAAAAGCACAAGAATTCTCATCACATTTCATATCCTCTTTCTCATCACTCCTTCCTTTTTTTCCATTACTTTTATCTTCTCATCCTCCTCTTCATCTATGTCTTTTATCATTTCTTTCATCATCTTCTTCATTCTTCTTATTGCAGTGAGATCGATCACACACTTTATCCAACAGATGCATGTCTTTGAATCTTTAATCTCTTTATTAACCAACTTGTTTTTTGCAATCTCAATGCCCTCAAAGTCAATCAATCAATCAATCATTGGATCACCTTAACTTGCGCTCGCATCAATCCCTATCAGCTTAATCATCTTATCAACCTAGCTATGCTGTTCATTTCCATCAATTGTTTAGTTATGCCTCATAAACTGTGCATTTCCATCAAATGTACATCTCAACTTAATCACTCGCGCAATATCAATCATCCAATCTTCTCTCCCACAATCTATCGAGAGACCAATCTCCATCAATCTGTTCGATCAATCTCTCGAGGGGGCATAACCAATCAATCATCATCCTTACTAGGACACCTTTGGGGCATATATCAGTTGATCATTTTCTTTGAAACAACGCGACAGGATGCATTGTCTCAAAGAGGGGCAAAATGTAGACACATAAAAATTTCCATTAATTTGTCCTCATTTAATTTCAAATTTCTCCGAACATCGAGAGAATCCTTATTATTACACCATTATTTCTCCATAATTCATTATTCATAATTTCCATCTTTCATTATACTATTTTTTAATATATCATCATTTATCTATTAAATTTATTAAATAAAACATTA
Organism: Cryptomeria japonica; assembly: GCF_030272615.1. Taxonomy (NCBI): domain Eukaryota; kingdom Viridiplantae; phylum Streptophyta; class Pinopsida; order Cupressales; family Cupressaceae; genus Cryptomeria; species Cryptomeria japonica. Next base: position 373,978,116 of record NC_081412.1, read on the forward strand.
TATCATATTCATTTATCCGCCTTCATGCATTCACCTTATATGGATTTCTCTATTTATTTAATAAAACCCTTTAATATCCCCTCCTACCACTTACCATTTCCCATTTACCACTCATCTTCTCTATACCACTCATCTTGCATTATCCCATATTCATCCCACAACATGAACTCGCCTGGAGAAAATCTATTTAAACAAGGCCCCTTCTCTTATTTGGGGATCTCATTTTTATGCGTTGAACTTATGTTAGTTTGCATTCTTCATCATCTTTGCATTTTGTTTTCTTTAGCTTCCTTTGCATTAATCATCTTGAATCTCCAAGAAACCATAGCTTCTTGTGTGTGCTTCTGAGAGCAATATTTTCTACATAAGATCTTGGTTTAAGGAGTACAATGGAGTAGATTGTGTGACATGCATGTGTGTTTTTGACAGGAAAAACTTCATTGTTGGATGTTGGAAGATTGAATCTTGTATTCACTCCATTTCCTCCATCTACAATACCCATAATACCCTTTCCTTTTCCTTCAACCGAGATGTCTACACTATCTTTCTTAGATTTTGGTGAAGTATAAAAGCCACGGTTCTCTTCAAAGAACTTAACCCATGCCTTGTTTGTCTCCTTGATTATCTCATTTACCCTTCCTAACATACGACTAGTTATTCTATGTTTGTTGTTAAAGATTTTCCTATCTGTCACCTCAAGTGTCCTATCCATTTCTTCTGGAGCAAATGAAACACAAACAGATAACAACTCTTGAATTTTTTTATGCTTGTCTTCTTGCATTGCTGATAGTCTCCTAGCATCTAACATATCATACAATTCTTTCGGTATTTGCTCTTCAATTTCTATCAAGGTTTTCTTATAAACATCCAAATATAACAATACTGCTTCCTCTATTTCACTATGTTAATCATCCTCTAAATGTTCATAATAAAGCTATACATTCTTTAACATACCATCCTTAGTAATCTCATTAACTAACTCTGCACAAGTTTTTGGTGGAATGATAGTTACATTACCAGATTCAATTGCCAGATCAATGTCTCCCTTATTCTTCCTTCTTCGAGTACCAGATGGAGCTAAAGGTGTTACTTTTGGTGCTTGCTTCCATGGTGGTAACATGAATGTAACTTTCCTAACTGGTTGGTTTTTTAGCCTCTACCTTGGTTTCTTCTATTTTCTTCCTTATAACCCTTTTGAAAGCTAGGCATGTGTCATCCTTAGATGTAGACTCTATTGTAATAAACTCAATGAATACTTCTAGTTATTTTCTCTTCCTGCCTTTCTTCGGGATAACATCAATCAATGCTTTGATGTCCAGTGAGACCTTTTCCACAAACTTGCTTGTCTTTCCTTCCTGCTTCTCTCTCTTCTTTCAGTTGAACTCGGTTTCAATCTCGTGTCTTTTGTTTTTCAGTACCATAGGGCTTCTCAGCTTCATCAACAGGTGCATCAATCAACATTTTTGCATAAGCATCTAAAATCTGTGTATCCACTTCATAGCCCATTTCCTCAATCTAGATCTTATGGGGTTTGACCACCTCCATGAGTGTTTCATCTTTCTTCGCCATGAAGCATATGTCAGTTGAGTATTTCACAACAATATGCTTAGGAACCCTTTCTCTAGATTTCATAGCCTTCTGGAATTCCTTAAAATATCCCTATACTTTGTCATCCCTTTAACTGCCCAATGTAGCAATTGACTATTTTAGTTGCCTCCCCACCGGGATATCAAATGCCCATTGTCTCTTCCCAAAACCGGCAGTCTCATTCATGAAAATTAGTATTAAGAAGACAATTAGGCTACCATACCATAAAGTCCCTTTCTTTTCTCCTTTAATCTTTCCTAGGTTTATCAACAATTCAGCCAACATCCAACTACATAGATCCAATTTCTCATTTTCTCTCATCAGCTTATAAGTTGCGAAAATGCAGGAGCTAGAAATAGAATTCAGTCGGTTTGACTGAGTTACCTTATACCCGATGACCATGCTACCGAAATTGATGTATGTGTCAGTGATAGTGCTTATTCTCATAGATCGTCTGTCTGATGTTGCATCGGTGACTTTATTTATATAATCATTAGAAACCTTCTTATCTGGACATTTCCCAACCTGTGGTAAATCGATGATCGCCCTGATGGCCTCCTTTGTAACCTTGTATGGTCTATCTAACCAGATAAATTCTCCATGTACTCTACTCAAAACATATCTAATGATTTCATCTTTGAATTCTGGAATGTCCAGAATGTCGGTAAACCCTAAGTCTTCAATGTGCTTGTATTCAGATTTAACCTTTCCAGAATCTCCCATAAGCTCAGTCATGTACATGTTCTTGATATCGGTCATTCCCAAATCTTCAATGTGACAGTGTATGTACGCCCTCACATCTTTGACATACACAACTCCTTCTGGAATACTAGAAAATGTGCCAACTGAATCTTCCAGGGTAGCCACATGCGGATACTACTTAAAAATTGGCTTGGGACGGTCCTTGACGTAAAAAAAAATCAGTTATGCAACAAAGATAGGAATAGATGATGATCCCGCTTCCATGATTAAAGATAAGTACCTATTAATCATTTTTGGTGAAACCTTAACAAACTCTTTCAATCACCGATGAAATTGCTCAAGAAAATATCTGATCACACTGACTGGCCTTTAATCGCTCTGAATCGCTCTGAATGCAAGGTGATCAAGAATGAAGTAGATTCAACCTTATATCCTCTGAGAAAAACCCTAATCTTTCATTGACATCAATGACTTCCGGTGAAAGATACATGATCTCAAACAAAACATATCCATGTTGGATAAGCATCTCCAATGTCTGGAACATCTTCCAGAACCTCTTCTCGAGGCATATGCAGCATCTTCATGAATTTTGCCTACCCCTAAGGCATCTGACTCAGTTACCAGATAAGTTACCCGCTGGTGCAGGAGCAACCTCCTCTACCGGATAAGTAATTGGTGCATTCCCATCTGCAGATTGATCTTTAGTTTTTCTGACTTATTTCTAGGTATGATCTTGTCGGATTTCATTAACCTTCTCTTTCCCTTTCTCATTTGATCCTCCATTACCAACCGGTGGATTTCTTCTTCTACAGAACTTAGCAATATGTCCAACCTCATTACATGCATAACATGTAACAATGTTCTTTTGAATTGCTTTGCTAAAACTGGTATAATTGCTTGACATGTACTAATTAGCCATATGTCCAAATTTTCCACATGCATAACATTTTACATTCATTCTGTAATCTTTTATTTTATGACCATACTTATTGCATTTAGAACATTGATCGGGAGCATAATTATTATTCTGATTTGCTCTATTTCTACATTGCCTAGCCATGTGACCAAATTTATTGCAAACAAAACATCTACCATTAAATTTATAAGCATTGAACTGCCTTACCAGTGCCTTATTGTTTTGATCTTCATTAGCAGTATCGGAACTCTGTCTTTGCTCAAATCCAATTCCACTGTAATCTCCACTCTGTCTTTGTCTCTTCAATAACTCATCTAGTTGTGCTAAACTAATCTTGAATTTTTCTTTATACTCACTTGCAGTAGTTAGATCATCTCTCATAATTATCATTTGTCTCTCAAGCTCTTGTTCATTACTCTGGGATTTGCGTGTGTGAAAAAGGGTCTGTAGCTATAAGCACAAGACTTCATTTAAGTCATTACATGTATGGTTAGTAAATAAATAATCAATAAGTAATAAACCATAACAAAGCAACTAATTGCCTTCTAAAAGATGCGAGTATAAGATTTCTCTTAGATTTTTTAAGCAATACCAGTTACTAGACTACACCAAGACAAAGGATTTAATCTATATGATATTAACTATATGGATGCAAAATGGATGAATAATTCAAGCAATAACGAATTCAAACAATATGGATTCAAGCAATATGGATGAAAATAATCTAAAACAGCACAATGTATTCAATGACTAGAGAGCAAAATTAGCGTGATAATAATCTCCAAACGTGTTCTCAAAAATCTCAAGGGTGAATTGGAATGAGAGCTAAAGGCTGAATTTATAGAGAATTACAAGAGAAAAGCTCAATTTAGGATTAATTGAAAATAATTGAGAAATCGGGTTTAGTTAACCTTGAGATAGATTCCAATTATAGTTTAATTGAAATGCATTTAAATTAGAAGTCCATGTTGCATTGGAAATAATAATAAATTAATTCCATGCATTTGTGATAAAAATAGATAATTCTTTTATTTATTCAAGAAAAGAGTCTTTTTAATGCAACTAAACTTCTTTTCTCTGAAAAGCTTTGAGTTCCAATTTTAGAGAATAATTCAATAATTCAATTTAATTGCTTTTCTGATTTCAAGTTCTACATTTAGAAAAAAGAAATAATATCTCAAGTTTGATTTCTCTTTCAATTCAATTCTTTTATTTTATTTTTCAATTCAACTCTTGCTTTGTAATTAATTCCTTTTTTTGTAATAAATTAATTCTTTTTTAATGATTAAATAGAAAATTTATTAATTAATTAAATATGCAAGGATATTTAATAAATTTAAAATAGGATAATTGATTAAAATGATATTCTTGGAAATGATTCAATTAATTAAATAAATATTGAGTAATTGATTTGCCATGTGATATTTGATGATTAAAGAATTAAGATTGTGCCCAAGGTTGATTTAATTGCCTTTGGTTAGGACCTTGGTGATGTTGTCGAGATTAGGGTCCCATGGTTTAGATGACCATTTTTAGGGTATTACATTTGCCCCTCTTTGAATTAATGTGCAAGCAGCGCGTTGGTTCAAAGAATATGTGATGTCTAGGAGATGCCAGTTCTAAACTTGATTGATCACGAATTAGATGAAGAGCAAGGTGTTTAGCTTGATTTGAAGCAATGAAGCTGAATGAAGTCTGATTAAAGCGATACCGATCCCGAACTTGATTGAACTGAGGAACGATAAAAAACAAAAGATACCAAACTTGAACTTGATTGATCAAGAAGTGGATCTTACTGATCTAGAACTTGATTGATCTAGACACAGTGAGTGAAGATAAAAATCGATCTTGAACTTGATTGATCAAGATACGATGAGCGAAAAATAAACTGTCCAACTTGATTCGAAGCGATGAAACTGAACACCTTCTTAGATTTAGCATGTGATCAAAGATACTCTTTAAACTTTTGATTAAGTTTAAACAAATAATTAGCTTGATGAAAAGCGATGAAACTAATTAATGTTAAGAGACTAATTCAGATGAAGACAAATATCAGCTTGATTTGAAGCGATGAAACTGATATGCCCCTAGCGATTGATTTGATTCAGATGATCGAGAGATCTCAACTTGATGTGAAGCGATGAAGCTGAGATGCCTCTTTAGCAATAAGAATTGATTTTCTTTAGTTGAAAAGATTTTTCCTCAACTTTTGATAAAGATTAAAAAAAAAATTCTCGACATGTGAGATGTGGGGTCATAAGGTCGTGAGTATGCCCCCTCGAGAATGAAATCAAATGATAACGAGGGTACATTATAGGCAATTATTGGTGGTGATAAGTTATTTGGGCACAAATTGATCTTGAGGAATTTTTGAAAATTTGGCATTAATTGATTTTGAATTGAGCACAAAGTTGTTGTGTAGAATAAAATTGAGATTCAGTGTTGATTCATGAGAAATTGAGCGCAATTTGAAGAAAGAATGAGCATTTGATGAAAAGTGCTAAGTGGTCCAAATTTTGAAATTGACTAGTAAAATGATCTCAAATTTTGATTTCGATCCCGAAAATGGAATCAGAATGGGCAAATTAGCTAAGGGTACAATTTTCATGTCCATCGGAGCAAGTTGAAAAATTAGGTTTTTGGCTATATATGGGACAAAAGTGTCATTTTCAAATCATTTTAACCCTCCAAGTTTGAAAATTCAAAAAGCTTTCCGTGAAGTAAATGGTGGTCCCTACTCATGAGCATCGATTTGAGCACCAGAGACGACATAATCGACCCCGAAACTATGAGCCAGTGGTAAGTGGTCAATCTTAAGCCTCTTTATGTTCTCAATTTTGAATTTTTTTGTTCATTTTCAAGTTTTTGGCATGTTTGAAGTCGAGTTTCACATTTTGTCATGAGACAGGATCCTGTCTCATATGAGTAACTGTTAAATTATCTTTTGTCGTTTTAGGCCACTAGAATTATCATTTGGACCCTACCCGTGTATCATATGACATGATTGTAAAAAGACCATTTTGTCGTGTGAAGTCTTATATTTTATCGTATGGGGATGTTTTGTTGTACGAAGGTCAATCCTGACTTGTACGAGATGTTGCCCTTCTGTGTTTTGTTGTTCGGGAAACAGTGGGCATTTTTGAAGATCTAAACTTGAAATTTTGATTTTGCACTTGACTTAGTTAGATTTGTGTGATGTTTTATTTCTCTTGTAGGCTCATTTGGAATGTTTTCTGATGCTTCGTTGTTGGGTTTTTTCAGGTTCAATTACCTCCTGTTCTTTTCAAATGCATTTATCCTCCCACCATGGCATTAGTAAGACATTTATCAGAGGTTGATTAGGCTCATATTGACTTGTGCGGTTTGACTCATCTTCTTTGTTTACCAGATATCCATGTGAATCACGGTATGCTCACAACATTGGTTGAGCATTTCCATTCAGAGCATAACATGTTTCATTTGCCAGTGGGGGAGATGACCATCACTCCCGAGGATGTATATAGGATCCTTCGTATCCCTTTTGCTGCGGATAAGGTGGATTATGATGCAGCATTGTTACCTGGACTACAGGCAGTTAACATGTACTCAGGGATCCAGACATTTTGACCTGTTCCATTATTTGGGTAGTGATGATGAGCAGATACAGCGAGGAGTTTTCGTTGGCGTGTGTTCTAGTAGGATTTATCGGTTGCTTTCTGATGCCAGATAGAGGACAACAAGGTTTCTAGTGTGGATGGGGCAGGATGCTGGAGAAATTGATGCAGACCCCTCAGAGGCTTGGCTAGGGTTCTTGTATATTGGCCCACATGTATCACGAGATGCATGAGATTGTATATAGGGATGGCAGGAGCATGGCTGCAGGTGTATTTATTTTATAGGTTTGGGCTTGGGAGCACCTCCCAGTTTGTCGGCCTATAGTAGATGATAGTAGAGAGCTTGGGCAACCGATTATATATAGGTATGCCGGTTATGTCACACAGCCCCATCTGGGCAAGACTGATTTTTGGCGACGACAGCTTGATGACTTGATATCCGTAGTATGGAGACCGTAAAGGGGCTTAGAACCATGGGATGACTGGTGATTGGTATGTAGGGATCTTTTTGTTACTCGCCCTCTTATTGGCAGATCACAGATGATAGTGGAGCGGTTTGTTGTATCATGGGTGATGAGGCAGTATGGCCAACCTCAGGGGGTGTCACGGGAGTATATAGAATATGCCCAATATGCTGATGAGGAGAGGTGGGGATGGTCACCGAGGTTATCCTATGCCTTGAGTATGCATGAGCTGACTAGTCTATAGCGACTGAGATGGGACTACTTGGATGATATTGTGGATGCGGGGGTATTTCCCCAGTATAGAGATTTTTTCCAGCAACATTCGTTTCCTAGATTCACAGATCCAGCTGAGAAGGTGCCTCGTATTCAGGAGATTGAGGATGATACCCTCACACCAGGATAGGGCCAGGGATGAGGACAGAGAGTCGAGGCTCAGACGTAGGTAGGTGGCGATGCTGGTGCTAGTAGCAGCAGGATTCTAGTTGGGGTTGGACAACAGAGGGGTGAGGGCGGATCCTTAAGGCGTGTAGGAGTGAGATTGGGTAGAGCTGAGGAGGAGCAAGCAGCTTCAAGACAGGTTCGGCAGCGGCATGAGGAGCAGGGTGGAGTTGGAGGTGGAGATGGGGGCGAAGAGCCTGTGAGAGAGCAGGGGACTGATGTAGTATGGTCGATGAGAGCACGTCTTGCAGAGCTGCAGTCACAGTTGACAGTGGCTGAGACTCAACTGGCAGAGCGAGACCGATAGCTTGCAAATCTTAGGGTTGAGCGCAATCACCAGATCTCATAGATGAGAGCAGAGATGAGAGGAGAGATAGAGACCTTGCAACAGGAGGTCCTTCTCCAAACTAGTAAGGCAGCCTACTATGTTGCAGCATATAGCGTCGTAGTTCCAGTTGCGCAACAGGTCATTCCCTACTTGCAATATATGGCATGGTCAGAGGGAGCTCGGGCACCTCATCAGGATCCCGTTCATCAGGCTCCTCCTCGTCTACTAGGCGATGAGGGAGAGGTGGAGAGCTAGATATTATTTTTGTAGCTCGGATATTTTTTGTAGACACACCCATTTTTTTGTAGCCTATATGATTCTTGCTCCAATGGGAGTTTGTATATGTCATTCGACATCATTTTGTACTCTTAAACTTTATGTGGTATATATATATATATACGAGATCTGACATGACTTCATCGTACTTGTGTTGATTCTTTTATGAGATGTCTTTTATATGCTTTATTCTATATGTATGCATTTCTTTGAAGTATGTAATGCAAATGATTATGGATGTCTATTTTTGTTTCTTTTCATATGCAAATAGATGAATGTGTAATGAGTAATATAAAATGCAATGTTTCATTTTCTATGCAATAAGATGAATGTAGATGAGTGAATAATGAAATGTATGAATCTATATAAAATGTTTATGTATGCAACTAAACATCTAAAAACACAAATACTCGATCGAAGAAATGATGATAAATAAACCACTTAGTGTAAGAAATGATGATGCTTTCAGCTCTCATAGAATTAAGAGATTATTACCATACCGAAATCACTCTAGATTCACAAAAATGTAGAATGATATGCAAAATGCAACCTAAACCTAGTCACTGGATTTAAAAGGTTTAAGATTCATCACTGAGCATAACGAACACAACAAGCAGGTTAGAGTTCCTTTCATTTTCAATGTGCAATATTTATTATCTTGTCCGTAATGACCCTTTTTTTGTTCATATCCTTGGATAGATTTTGCAGGGACCTGAATTGCATCATAAAGAAATTCCCTCAAAACAAACAAAGAAATGATGTGGACCTCCTTGTAGCATACAAATAAGCAGAGTCGAGGTATGTGAGGCGATTTCACCTTGATGTCAAAGGCTCTTATCATAGACACCCAACTAATTTAGATGTTTCTATATCATTGGGATCATTCCTACAAGTAGAAAACAAAGAAAATATTATGCCCCCAATCCTTGCTCCTCTTAGTCACAATAGACTTCCTCGAATTGCTCAGAGGGATAATAATCGAAAACCAATATAAAAGACAACACGCAAAGAAAAAAATTTCATTCATAGCTCAAACTATTTAGTGATTGTTTTCCGTTATGTTGTTTTGCTTGTTTACTCAGTGATAAAACAATTTGGTAGTCAGGAGACAGGTGACTGACTCAGAGTGGGCGACCATGATTCACTGACGAAAATATGACTTGGTTTACACTGCTTAGGATATGTGATGTGAATGTAAGGTTTATTCTCCTATGGAAGGAATTTCTTTTGAGGAGACTTTTCCTCTAGTAGCTAGAATTGAAGTTGTTAGATTATTTCTTTCTTATGCTACTTACAGAGATTTTAAAGTGTATCACATGGATGTGAAGTCAGCCTTTCTTAATGGTGAGCTGGAAGAAGAAGTTTATATTGAGCAACCGGATGGATTTCAGTTGATAGATAAGAAAGATATGGTTTGCATATTGAAGAAAGCACTATATGAATTGAAGCAAGCCCCAAGATCCTGGTATGCCAAAATGGATAAGTATTTGATGAAGATTGAATTCAATAAAGGTACTGTTGATAGTAATTTGTACTTCAAGATTGATAATGATAATATCTTGATTGTTTATTTTTTTGTTGATGACATTATTTTTCATGGAAATGATGGTTTGTGCAAGAAGTTTGTTGATGATATGCAGAACGAGTTTGAGATGTCTATGATTGGTGAGATTAAATTCTTTTGGGGATTGCAAATTACTCAATTGGACAAAGGTATTTTTATATCACAGTCTAAGTATGAGAAAGAATTATTGAGGAAGTTTGGTTTAGATGATGCAAAGCTTGATGGTACACCTATGGTGACCGGATGTAAGTTGACAAAGGATGATGATTCTCTGAAAGAAAATCAGACTAGATACAAATCTATGATTGGTGGATTGCTATATTTGACTCAGACTAGACTAGATATTATGAATGGTGTCTGTCTTGTTGCTAGATTTCAAGTTGATCTTAAGGAATCTCATGTTGTAGCTGTGAAGAGAATTTTCAGATACTTGAAAGGGACAGTTGATTTTGGTTTGTGGTATCCTAAAGATGATGATTTTACTTTGAGTTCTTTTATTGATGTTGATTGGGTAGGTGATGTTGATGACAGAAAGAGTACTAGTGGTGGTGCATTTTTATTGGGTAAGAGATTGGTTTCATGGATGAGTAAGAAGCAAAATGCAGATTCTTTATCTACTGCAGAAGTTGAATACATTGTTGCTGCTAGCAATTATACTCAGGTGGTATGGATGAAGCAAATTTTGAAGGATATTAGAGTTATTTTTTATGAGCCTACTGCTATATACTGTGACAATTCGTGTTATTAACATTTCTAAGAATCTAGTGTTGCATTCAAAGACCAAGCATATATCAATCAAGTTTCATTTCTTGAGAGAGAAGGAAAGGAAGTCAGATTGGAGTTTGTATCTACAAAGGAACAGATTGCAGATACCTTCACAAATCCTTTGCCTAAAGATACTTTTGACTATCTCAGAACGAAGCTAGGGATAATTTCCCCTCCTCATGAGAACTAAGATGCGTGGATTTGCATCAATCTGGTGGACTTCATAGAGATATTTTGTGATATGGGTTGATGAGTGGTGGCTGCTACATAGGGGGAGTAGTCAATGTGGTGGTTTAGATGTTCAGATTTGTGAGATACTTCTAAAGAGGGAGAGAATAATGATTTGTATGTGCCTTTTGCATTGATGTCAAAGGGGGAGAGAGTCATGTGAAAAACTAAGTAACAACCTAAGGGGGAGAAGAGCATGTGGAAAACGGCTATATCATGTGCTAGATCTCAAGGCGAGATTGTTGAGAGTTTTGAGGAGATTATTGGCTGTTGATTTCTTTCTTTGCATTGATTGTTTTTCACATTCATATGTTTCCATCAATGCTAAAGGGGGAGATTGTTGGAATGATGTGTTGCCATTGATATCAACATATTGTTGTGTATTCCAATGTTGCAGTTGAATTGGATAAATTGGTCTGGCTAGTGTGTTGCAATTGAGTTGTTACGGATTAAAGGGTTTTGAGATAAGTATCTCTAGTTGATTCAACTAAACTTTTAGAGGTCCTCATGGTGATTTCATCAAGTTATGAGATCCAGTATTGAGGTTGGTTTTTTGTTGTTCAGTGTTTTGGATTTTGCTCCAGAATTGCAATATCTTGGTTTACAGATTTAGTTAAGTATTTGGGACATTCATATGTATCCTCAATTCAGATGGTTTTTGATTTGGAGGTCCGCAAGTGAATCTTTCAGTTTGATAGTCAGTATGATTGATGTTCTTGAGGTTAGGTATAATGATGATGATGATTCTAGTAAGTGGTGATGTTGCGGTTGTTTTTTGTGGTAATTCATTATGCTTTTGGATGTTTCTAGATCGTGTTCTATCTATGTTAATGTTTGCATCGATCGTTGTGCACGTTATTGATCATTTTCTTGATCCGGTCATGTTCATGTTCATGTTATTTTACATTCTTGATTGTAGCGTGTTGTGGATGTCTGAGGCATAATTCTTGGAGGTGTTTCTTATTTGTGGTGGTGATTTAGGTCCATACTATGTCTTAGTTGACATTGTTTTGGTTCGCATGTATTATTGTAGCGTGTATGGTTATTGTTTTATAATTTGTGATGTGTTGAGTCGACCTTGAAATATAGGTTGATGAATTGTATAATAAATGTAATAGTTGTGTGAGAGATGTATCTGTGTGTGTAAACAATGATTTGATCTTTTAGTAGCAGAGGAGAAGTGTGAAGAAGTGTGAAAGAGAAAATTTTGCATTATGTGCTTAACCGAAACTGTAACCAGGCATGAGGAGATGCTATCTTTTTAGTTCATGATCCTCCAAATGTAATCCGAATGTTTTTGTAAGGCAGTGAGCCTTCCCAAGGGTTATAGCCCCTCTTGTTATGTGATTTGAGCAGTGAGCTCTACGCAGTGTGCCTAAATGCATGTGCATTCCCCATTGTAATATTTCATTTACTCCTAACAAGGTATTGCCTCATTGTGGGTAGGTTCCCACCATGGTTTTTCCCTTAACCGTGTTTTCCAACGTAAAAAATATTGGTATTATGTGTGTTATTGGTGTGGTGTTGATTTGTGCTTTCATTATTACTTATCAGATTTGAATTTGAGCTTGAATTAAGTAAAGTTTGTGAGAAAACTGATTCCCCCCCCTTAGTTTGTTACATTGTTGTGAACAATTGCATGCTTCTTCTCTTTTCTTCTTACTAAGATTTTATGTTGGCATGATTGGCATAACTGATGCTAATGGAGAAATTTGATGAACCGGTAAAGGACTGTTGGTAATGATATAGTGATGAAGAGATTAAGATTATTGGCTTAATGACTTTGATCAGTTATTTATGTTGCCATTGATGGAAAACTATGTGGCAACTATGTTTTTCATGTTTATTTTATCATCTAAGTCTTTTTGGTCTATCGAAAATGCCTTATCGATAATGAAGACAATGAACTGGGAATTAGGACCTTAATCGGTAAATGTGGAAATGTTTTGATTGGTTCTAGAGATTGGTGATGAGTCAAGTGTTGAGGTTTGGAACATGTATTTGTATCATTGTAACGTATCTTTTACCGAAACCGCATCATGCTTTGATTGCCGAAAATCATGTTTATGATTTCTAGTGTATTTTCTGTAGGGTTTAAGAAGGGTTTAAGAACCGGTATTCAATTCTTATAACCGGTAATGATTTTGAGTTCGGCGGTGTATTACATTATGTTTGTAAGTTGGTGATGACATGGTTGAAACCGCGTGAAGTGTTTGAATGATATTTTGGCGCGATCAAAGAGTGAATTTCTTGGAAATGTGCGAAGTGCTTAGCAGTATGAGATAAGGGTTTGAAAGTGTATCAGATCAAGGTGTGGTAATCATTCAACGACTGTAATTGATTGTAATGATCCATTTGATGATCTGTAATGAGTTTTTGATTAATTAAAAACAGGTTTTAAGGGACCCGAAACCCAAATACATAAGAAAGATATTCAATATAGCAACAAAAAACAACAGCAGCAAAACACCAGCAAAAAGACCAGCAACAAAGGAAAGGACAGCAAAAGGCCAGCAAGAAATTGGCCTCAAGCCCAGCAAAAGACAACAATTAGAAATTCTTCATGGTTTCTTCTGCATTTGTAATGAGTTATAAATATCTATGATGATCTATTTTTTAAGTCTTAGGGTTTTGTAATCGACTAAGTTATAAAGGTTATTTAGGTCAGTACAATTGATGTTTGTTGTGTCGGTGAATTGAGTAAAGAGTGTGAAGCCGAACCAGTGTGGTGTATCTGCTAGAGTGTAGCAGAGTGGAGCTAAATTGGATCTGAACAAGCAAGAAATTAGTTCTATTTCCAGATCATTCATTTGCTTTTCCCTAACAGTTGTAGCAGTCAAAATCCCTTAACCGAGTAGGTTCTAACAGGCCTTAAATTGTAAATCCCTTAATCGGGTAGCTCAACATCTGAGTCTCAAATACTCTGGTGAGGTTGCTTCTAATAGGGCAAAGCTCCTAATAGGGCTCAACATAGAAATCCCTTAATTGGGTGACTCCTAACAGGGCATCATTGTAAGCTCCTAACCGGGCTAGGCTCCTAACAGGGTGCATTCTGAAAGAGTGCACAATTTTTGTGGGTACCAATTCCCACCGTGGTTTTTCCCTATTTGGGTTTCCACGTGAAAATTCTAGTGTTCATGTGGTGAATGTTTCTGATGTGTTGTTTTGATTTACTTTCAGTTTATGCATGTTGATGAACACTTAATGAGAAGTTCTGATAAATCAGTTTAACAGTTGGTTATCAGTGATTATCGGTACTGGTAATTAGTTTATTATTGGTTTGTGATTGATTTGGTGAAGTTTTATAAGTTTAAGTTTAAGTTGTGAATTATTGTTAATACTGATTCACCCCCCCCCCCTCTTAGTATTAACCGGGTCCTCTCATATTAACATTTTCTCTATCATTGATGATGATTACAAATTGTTTCGCATTAGGCATTTAAATCCTCAGTCTGTAATTTATTTTCACACCTTTGGTAGTAAGGAGGAATTTGATTACCTACAACTACAAAAAATGGAGAAGTTATAAATGCTACATGAGTATCTATTCTCTTTTTAAGATTTTGATTGAGTATACAATAGAATGGATAAGTATTTATTAAAGAAAATGAAAAGAGATATATAATCAAAGTATTGTAAAGCTAATAATTGTAAATTGATTTTATTTTTCAAATAATGAATTAATGAGTATTTAAATTTAAATTTGAATTTTATCTAATATGTCAATTTTATAATTTTTAATGTGTTTATATTAATTTTGCATTTTTATATATTTGTTTATATTTATTCTATTTGTAAATATGTATTTTTATTGTAGAAGTATCTATGGCAATTTTCAAATTGTATTGATTTGTTAAATAATCTATTTATGAATACTTTAATTTAAATTTTAAATAAAATATCAATTTTATATTTTTCAATGTGCTTGTTTTTTACTAAAAAAGCAGCGTTAAGAAGGGCGATGACCCTTTACAAAGCCAAAGGCTATCAAAATTAAAAGACCAAGCAGGGGTGCAAACCCCAAAAGGACAAAGTCAGACAAGCCAAACCAACCTGTCAAACCATGAACAACCCAACCCAAATCAAGAGGGGGGAGAAAACTTCGAATCTTGACAAAGGAGGGCTTGGGAAAGGGGGTTAGATTTTCCTTTCTGCCTACGACAAAAAACTGTCTAGGCAACACTATCATTAGGAACTTTCAAAGAAGAAACAAGTGGAGACCCTACAGAGTCATTGCCAAACTGTTGTTGCAGAGCAGCAGCAAGAGAAGAATCACTAGGAGCAGAGTGAAGGTGAGAAGCAGGAGCAATGGGTGTAGGAACCAAGGGGGCGAAAGGGACCGCAACAATAGTAACATCAACCAGGGCTTCATCAGTAGTAAGGGGCACCTCATCTTGAGATGAATCCACCGAAACAGAATCTAAAGCATTAATCATCAAGTGGTCTTCCGTAGCATCCTTCCACCAAGTAGCAGCACCTTTGTGATGAGAGAGAGAACAGTCAGAAGCAAGGTGACCCATTGAGAAACACCTTCGACAATGAAACGGGAGGCCCTCATAATCCAACAGTTGAGTCCAAGGCATGTCCCCAACCATAAGAACCACATCCCTAGGAAGGGCCAGCAATATGTCAACATCAA
The DNA here is from genome assembly GCF_030272615.1 of Cryptomeria japonica. Taxonomy (NCBI): domain Eukaryota; kingdom Viridiplantae; phylum Streptophyta; class Pinopsida; order Cupressales; family Cupressaceae; genus Cryptomeria; species Cryptomeria japonica. The sequence goes on from NC_081412.1 coordinate 373,993,616, forward strand.
TTAATAGGCGAGCAAAGGTAGAATGACCCATGGAGAACATGGCATCATTTACCTTCAAGAAGCTGACAATGGAGTTACCGATGGCCTCAAAACAAGAAGGTTCCCAGAAATGGAGGGGGAGATTGGGGAGGCAGACCCAAACCGAACGAACAGAGAGAGATTCCATAAGGAGGTTGAAGGAAGGATTTCAGGGCTGAATGGAGAGGGAGTGATCCCCCCAAGTCCATAGCTTACCCAAAATCAAATCATGATCATGTGTAGAGGCAAAGGAAGCAACAAAAAACCCCTTAGCACAAGGGAAAATCTCAATGCCATAAGAAATATGGGGCTTCAAGGAATCACTCACCCAGTGATGAAGGTTCGGGAGGGAAGGCCAAAACCCAGTAAATTTGCAGACCAGAGTGTTGTTTGATAGAAGTCAACATTCTCCATAACCTCACGACCACAGACCACAATAGGAAAGGTCTTGGCACAAGGAAGAGGAGGAACCCCCCTAGAAGGTTGGGCAACAGATTTAGCCACACGAGCAAAGCTACACTTTCCAGCAAAGGGCCTAGGCAGAGCATTTTCACCTCGAGCATCACCAGTAGCAGCAACAAGGGCATCCAAATCCAAAACTGGGTCAGAGACACCAGCCGTGGGGGACCCAGCATGAAACCCCCGCGCAGAGGGCGTGGGTGAAGATGGAAGACATCTACCATCAACAACCAAACTTTGCACAGGAGGAGGGAGAACAGAGCCGTGAAGGCTGAAGGCACCGACAGGAGGAAACAGGTCTGAGGACCCAGCTAGAGCCCCACCAAGCAGAGACCACCCAAGCGCATGGGCAACCAGAGCAATGGAAGGAGCCGAAATAGCTGCAAGAGCATCAACAGGAGGGGAGGCAGGAGGCACCAATGGAAGCCAAGGCTGGTCATGAGGAGCAACGAAAACCCGACCGTTGGAGAGAGTAGGAGTGGGAGCGGCCATTTCAAAAATTCTAATGGCACAAGAATATGTTGCTTGTTTTTAATTATGTCTTTTTAAATATGTTTGTTTATATTATAGTTTTTATTATTTTCATTTTTATTATGTTTGTATTCACATTTTTCTATTTTTATTTCCTCCACAAACAATCTTCACTTAGATTTTCATCCACTTTTAGCATTCTATTTTCTTTAAGTTTTGGGGTTTTTTATTAATTTCAGCAAGTATTTTTTTTTAGTTTCTATTTTTGTATGATAATTAAAAAGTAATGTCTCCTTAGCTTTTAATATCATATCATTATAAACCATGTCTTCCTATAGTATATTTAGATTTTTTAATAATATTGTTTGTAATCTACTATTGGAACACTTAATCTTCCACAAGTACTTGTTTCCTTTATGCAAAATCATAATAATAACCTTCACATTTTATTTAATGTATTAAATGGTTTATATGTATTATGACATGCTATAAATTATTATCACTATTAAATTTAGTTCTTTTGATTTGTACCCTCCAATATATTATTTAACTATACTTTACTATCAACGTAAGCATTGCACTTCCTTTCGATATAATTGATAGTATATTTTTTTATCTCTAAGTGATATCTCAAACTTCCATACATACAAGCTTCCTCTATATCCCCAAACCACTTTGAAGTAAGTGTTGAAAATAAAATACATAAAATTTTCACTAGCTTTAGTGGCAAGTGTTTTTGGTTGGTAAAGTCTTATTAGTTCTAGGAGGATTAAATGACAAACACTCTATTAAATGGTCTTATAAGATTTGTATTCATGAAAAATCTCTAACCTAAATGACTTTCTAGCCCATTGGATAATACGAGATGAAACTATATTATTAGCGATAGCAATTAACGCCCATGTTGGGGTAAACATAGTTGAATCCATTTGCCCCAACATTCCATTTCTGTCAACTTTCCATTCCCTTCTTTGCCTCACTCATCTCAAATAGAAGACATCTCTTTGAGGTATTTTATAGAGAGGAGGATGCATGCCTTGGCTACGCTTTAACATTTTACATGAATGTTTATCACGGTACTCACTACTACTACTTTTGACCAAAATCCATTCTTGATTATGCTTTGGTGAATGTACATGTCCAAAAGAGAAATCCTTTGCATGCATGCAATTAATTGGGGGTTTAACCATTTTACATGATTAGCTTCCTTCATCAACACTTCAAGTAGAATACACAACCTTTGAATTCATAAGTTGTGATTAGGAAAAGTAGTTATTCACAACCTTTATAAATAGAAAACTTGTGCATAACTTCAAATCATAATCTTATTTCATAGTTTGAGTTATGATTTTATTTCACAATTTTTTTCTATTGACATTTTTTTTAATTTGCATTTTTTTAAGTTTTTGATTTATAGTAAAAAAAAATGGTTAATAATACTTTACTATATATCAACGTAATCATTGCACCTTCTTTCGATGTAAATGCTACTATATTTTTTTTAATCTATAAGTGATATCTCGAACTTTCATACATATAAGTACAAGCTTCTCTTATTTCTTCATATATATTATTTAACTATAATTTACTATCGATGTAAAGCTTCCTCTAATATATTATTTAACTATACTTTACTATTGATGTAACCATTGCATAGGTCTCCTTTCGATGTAAATGCTAGTATATTTTTTTTATCTCTAAGTGATATCTCGAACTTTCATACCTATAAGTACAAGCTTCCTCTATATCCCCAAAACACTTTGAAGTAAGTGATGAAAATAATATACATAAAATTTCACTAGCTTTAGTGGCAAGTGTTTTTGGTTAGTAAAGTCTTGTGAGTTTTGGGAGGGTTAAATGACAACACTCTCTTAAATGGCCTTAGAAGATTTGTATTCATGAAAAAGATCTAACCTCTATGGATTTTTAGCCCATTGGATAATACACTAGATGAAACTAGATTATTAGTGACAACAATGAAGGCACATGTTGGGGTAAATGGAGTTGAATCCATTTGCTCCAACATTCTAAATCTGACAGCTTCTCATTCCCTTCCTTGCCTCACTCATCTCATCAAGAGACATCTCTTTGAGGTATTTTATAGAGAGGATGTTGCATGCCTTGGCTATGCTTCAACGTTTTACATGCATGTTTATTAGGGTTCTCACTACTACTAATTTTGACCAAAAACCATTCTTGATTATGCTTTGGTGAATGTCCATGTCCAAAATAGCATGCCTTTGCATGCATGCAATTTAATTGGGGATTTAACCATTTTACATGATTATCTTCCTTCATCGACACTTAAAATTGAATGCACAACCTTTGAATTCATAAGTTGTGATTAGGAAAATTAGTTATTCACAAGATTTTATAAATAGAAAACATGTGCATAACTTCAAATCATAATCTTATTTCATAATTTGAGTGGTGATTTTATTTCACAATTTTCTTGTGTTGGCATTTTTTTTATTCACAATTTTTTAAGTTTTTTACTTATAGTTAAAGAAAAATGGTCATTCACAACCTTTTCAATTCATAACCTTCAAATTCATAATTCGTTAAAATCAAAATCGTGATTTCTAACCTAAAATCGCAACTTTCAATTCTTAGAAATTTTCACAAATTTTGAGTTTACAATCTTTTAACTTCATAAAACTTGTTCATCAAGCCTTTCAACATAATGGAGGAGGAAAATGGTATTACTTTTCACTAATATAATATTTTCTCTTGTAAACTTTCCACATTGTTAATGATGTCATAAGACTCCATGATAAATCATTTTATTCTAGCTTCTATTAAACACCAAATTTAGTCATTTTTGCAAACTACTTGACAAAAAATTATAATATTAAAATTCTACAAATGGAAAGGAATTTTACTTTAAAAAATTTCCACATTATCATTAATGAGCTAAAGAACATCCTTGTAAACTAATTTTATTCAATCTCTTACAAATTTTCAAATTTAATCATTTATGTGATTTATCACACTATATGACTACTCCCAAGACATTGACTAAAATGAAAGATGGTTCTTCTTCAAACTAGTGTAACTTTCCACATGAATCCAATCAACTACGACACTCCAAAAATGGATGAAGATAATGAATAAAATACATAACATTTGTCACTATCATTTTGCAACTAGAATCAACTTAATAAATGTGTTCATTGCATGACAACACTTATCAATTTGACATTAAAAAAATTACGTTTTTCTGGTGTCAAATAGAGGCTAACATTTGGCTCTGATATGGGATAAGGACAATAAATAGTGCAAAGAGAACCTAGAAGCTTTGGTAAAAAAATTAGTGCCTTAAATACAAGTTTTCAAGGCATTGTTGTTACAACATCTAACCAAAATGCATTCTCAATTATGCTTTGGTAGATGTCCATGCTCGAAATGGTGTGCCTTTGCATGCATGTAATTTTATTGGTGGTTATAACTATTTTTCATCATCAACTTCCTTGACCAACACTTCAAGTTGAATGCACAACCTTTGAAGAATTTCTAGTTAGGAAAAGTAGTTATTTGCAACTATTTCGAAAAAAGAAACTTGTTCATAACTTCAAAACATAATTTGATTTTTAGTATTTCACAATATTTATAAAAAAAATTGTTACTTATAATTTATTAATTTTTTAACTTATAATAAAAAAAATGGTTATTCACAACCTTTTCAATTCATTGTCTTCAAATTCATAACTAATTAAAATCATAAAGTTGATTTCTAACCTCAAATCACAACTTTCAATTCTTATAAATTCTCACAAATTTTGATTTCACACCCTTTCAACTTCATAAAACTTGTCCATCTGTTAGGCCCAATATGGAAGGCTAATGTACTGAGAGGGGAGGGGTGAATCAGTACTCCAAAACTTTTCTTGAATAATAACTTTACTATTATGCATAAACCGAATAGTGCAATAACATAATATAAAGCTAAAACAAATAGATAACAATCATACATGATTCACTCCATAACACATATATTTTGGTTACGCAGAAACTCTTGGTTAGAGAGAAAAACTGTGGTGGGGATGGCACCCACAACTTCACTACTGTAATAACAAAGAGTGCTCGGTTAGAGCTACATGTTTAGCTATTTATGATAGCTTACCCTGTTAGGAGTATCAAGATCTATTAGATCTACCTTGCTAAAGGATTTCACAACACTTAAACTAAATGTTGCACCTGGTTAGAGGCTTTACAATTTATAGACTTGATTAGAGTTTTTTACCCTATTAAAGGTTTCTCTGACAACTTCACAATATTACAATAAAATCATTAGAAATATCTGCAACTTTACATCTGGAATGTTATAGCAAATTCTATGTGCTCAGAATAAGATTAACTTGCTTATAGCATACCTCAGTAACCCATATAGTAACTCGGTAAACCCTTTTGTTTACTCTATTCTTCGACTGTTCTCTAAAAACCTTCTCGGTGACCTTTGTGTCTCTGTAACAGTCTTCTTACACTCATGCACACACCTCTTTAACTCTTGGCTCATGTTGTATAAATAGATCTCTTATGATGGTGATCCAATTCATTGCTTCGATCTTACAAACAAGATTTATTGAATGAATAACCATGCAAATTATTTCATTGGTTAGATGACATCAAAATCAAACACAATCTTTAAGTGCAATTTCCAATGTGATAACGGTTAGATGTGCCTCGATCTTGTAACACGTTTTCATATGCATGTCTAGGTTCAATGAATCTGGTAACACATTTCACTCGGTGTATATCAACTCAGTGTGTCATCTTTGCTACTCGGTAGACATGAAATGAAACTTGATAGACAGCTAGGTGTATACTACATTTTGAGACTTACTTTCTTCTGTAACCGACTAGACTATGCATACCGACTGAATATTTTGGTAGAGATAACCGACTAGAGTATATAGTATAACTTTGACATAAAACTAATGGCAATCTGATAAGTAGTAACACCATCATGTCCATCATGCTTGTGAACATGATAGAGGATAAAAAAGGCATAATTTTGACTAGTTTTATATTTTCCCTTCTAAACTTTCCAAGTTGTCAATAATGATGTCATAAGACTCCATGTTAAACCATTTTATTTTAGATTCTATAATATTCTTGATTTCATAATTTACATAAACTACTTGACAAAAATTTATAAATATAAAATCTTCCAAATTGAAAGGAGTTTTAGTAAAATAAATTTGCCAAATTGTCAATAATGCACTAAGAACATCCTTGTAAAATAATTTCAATTTATTCTTAATAAAATTTTAAGTTTAATTATTTTCATGATTTGTTGCATTATGTGACTACTCCTAGGAATTCAATTGAAATGAATGGTTCTTTTCTAAATTGGTGTAATGAGTATAATATTAAATTGCACTTAAAAAATACACCATTATTAGACATCATTGAAAAAATAAAGATATTGATTTTCTATCAAGATTTCAATTAGATGATTTTACATTGATCCACAATAAGATTTTTATAGCCCTACATTTCTCGAACAAAAATTCCAAAACTTACCTATGAAAATAACTCACAAAAAAAAATTATTTTGATTAAGTAAAAACAGGTTTTTGAAAGGAACCCGAACCTTTTACATATCAGGAAAAAGATAAAGCAGAAAAGTAGAAAAAAATCGTGCCTAGTCACCCAAACAAAAAATAGTTCCCATCCAAACCAAAAAGGGAACTCAAAACACATAGAGCCGCACAAAGACAGCAAAAGGATAGCAGAAGGACAGCACAAAGACAAAGACAGAGACCGAGACAGCTAAATATTTTTCATAATATCTTTTGTATGAACCACCATCTGCTTCATGTTGTTCGCAGAGGTCTTCAATTCATCCAGCTCTCGTCCCTTGATATCACCCTGATTCATGGTGTTGGCCCTAGTTCTCTTCTCATGACCTGTTTTCTCCATCTGGTCCTTGTCGCCCTCTTTATCTTTAATGTTATCAAATCTATTAATCAGAATATTCATATTATCCACAGAGGCCTTAAAAATCTGGAAATTATGTTCAGCAATCCTTTTCACGGTTAATTCCATCTTGTCAACTATATTAACCAGGTTGTTCATGGTAGTTTCCAGCCCGTTTGCCTCTCTATTCCCTTCCATTTCCTTAACCTTCTTTTATGTTTCAAGAATTTTACCAACCATGGCCTCAATAGCTTCAGCATTGTTGATCGCAACCACTAATTCTTTAACATTTTCAGAAAGAGGCTTCTTGCCTATTGTGGCATTTTTTATAACATTGATATCATTCTTCAGGTTGCTGATATCTTTCATAATTTTGCTGATAGTATCACAAAATCCCTTAATACTATCATTATCCCCATGACAGTCACTAGGATTTCCCCTTTTATTCTCTTGGCCCTCATTATGCAATCCTTGAGTACTCATATCCTCACCACGACCCACATCCAAAATCTCATCCTCCTCCTTACCCTTCATATTGTCATTTTTTTCCTCCTCTACATCCTCATCAGAAGCTATCAAAATCTATTTTTTAGCCCTATTAGCTCCCCTACTAGTATTCATGTTCCTCTGGGTTTGTTTTCCCGTAATGTTAGTAATTTAACAAAAACCAATTGTCAAATTACTAACATTATTTTATTTTTTAATTTAACTAAAATTGACTATTAATATAATATTCTCCAACATTCTCCCCTTTATTACATTGATCTGAATGAAGGACAAAACATTTCAAAGGTTGTTCATAGAAATCCTTCTGGAGACTTTGATGAAGCACCTTCACCTATTGTCCTCATTCACCCAAGAAACACTAGACTAGCCTCATCAGTTGATCTCTTGACTATAAAAAGTACAACCATCTACACAACATGAGAGAACATAAGGTGTTCCTGTTGGGGTAAATAATTATTCATCTTGGATTAAAATTACACCTTACTTAAGTTTACTTAGGTACATGCATTTCATAGTAGTTTGGGTATGAGACACTTGGGTGTTTGTGCCACCTTAGGATAGTGTGTGTAGGAGAATTTCCACCTTTTATGGTGTGATCTTGTTGTTACACTCCACATTCAGTGGGTGATCCACCTCATGTAGAATATTATATTATTCCTCCTACCTACCCACACCTATTTCCTACCTACCCTTGTTTCTTATTGAGCCACATGTCATGTTTGTGTGCTCACATATCCATATAGTCTTGCCTATATAAGTAGGCTCATATTCATTGTATGTATCGATTGATGATTCAGTTGATTAGTATTTTCATCTTGATAGAATACAGTTTATTTCTATCATATATTTTGTCTCTCTTATTTGTGCTTTCCATTGCCTCTTGATCTTGGCAAAATCTCACATGGTATTAGAGCCATTAGAGTGTCATTGGTTTGCTAATTGAGAGAAATTTGATGCTATTTGGGGTTTGCATTTTGGATCTTTCTATTGCAGGTTTTTATTGAAGCTTGATGTGTCAAATCTGAGGTCATCATTAGATTGAGGAGGTCCAAGAAAGTCAATATTTCCTTTTGTTTCATCCAAATCGGACTTCGGAGGCCAAATCTAGAGGCATTTGAAGTTTGACGTTGCGGCGGAAATTTTCCAGAAATTATAATTTTGCAGGCATTTTTCAAATAGCGATATCTCACTCATCCAAACTCATTTTTTCGAGCAATTTTTTTTTGTTTTGGGGTAGAATTTTGTGATCTGTATAGTGGTGCAGGAGGTTTCTGATGTTTGAATACAAGTTTTCAGAAATCGTGAAATCCTGATTTTTACAACTTTGAAGGCTTCATTTGGGCTCATATGGACTACTTTTCAGGTGTCATTTTTTTTTAAGTGCATATTTTTTCATCTACTTTCATAATCTGCCATCTGTTTGTAGTGATTTTATGTAGAAATTATATTTTCAGTATTTGGCCATTTTTGGCATATTTGGTACTTGTATTTTGCTTGGATCTCAGTTTAGATCACTAGCAGTATTTGTTGAAGTCTCTTAGATCTCATTTTGAGAAGTTATAAATTGAAATCAGAAGTCCACTTTGCCTTGTTTTGCAAGTGGCCCATTGTATACGCACTAAGTATAAAGTGTCAAAATCACCATTTTGGGGGGGATTTCTTGATTGAGTATTTTGGGGGGGTGTCTTGTGTGATTGTGCCTCTCTCTATCTTGTGTTTTTTCATTTTGGTGCTATGGGTTCTCCTAAATTTCCACTTTTAACTCCTCATAATTATGCATCATGGAAAATTAAGGCATGGAGTAAACTAATGGAAAAAGGACTCATTCATTATGTAAATGAAACTATTACAGCACCACCTAATCCTAAGGCTGATCCTAATGCTCAAATTGAATGGCTTGCTAAGAATGCTATGGCACTTGGAACTCTTAGAAAGTATGCATCAGATGACCTCATTTTTCACATTGATAAGTGTACAACAATTAAAGAGGCTTGGGATATTTTTAAGAAATTGTATGGTCAAGTTGATGAGATTAAGGGCTATAAGCTTGATAGTGAACTCACAACTTTGGATCCCAAGGATTTTGATACAATCCAAGATTATGTCACAAAAGCAACTGCGCTAAGAGCAAAGCTAAAGGATTGTGGAATTGACAAAAAGGATGCTCAATTGGTTTATAACTTGTTAGACAAGCTTCCTTCAAAGTATGCAACCTTTGTATCTAGCTTTCACACCCATAGGTTAGCTCAAGGTTCCTCATACACTTGTCCCTCATTTGATTCATTCATAGAGATGTTGATACTTGAGCAATCTAAGTTGACCACGATGGGGATTCTCAAATCTTCAAAGTCACAAGTTTTGGTGGCTAACAAAGGGAATCAAAGTAAGAATCAAAAGTAACCTAAGTCTAAACCACAACAAGATTGAGCACAATCTTCCTCTCCATAACAAGGTAATTCACCATTCTCACCTAAGAGGAAATCATATAAGGACAATCTTTTTTGTGGATATTGCAAGAAGTCAGGACATGATGAACATCATTGTTATAAGAAGGATATTGATGAGTTGAAGAATCTTCTTGAGAAGAATAGAATCAACCTACCTTCTAGAATGTCTACATCGGCTTCTTCTTCCAAGGATAAAGGAAAGGATCACTCTTTTGGGATAGATAAAGGAAAGGGACAAGCTCTTTGTGCTACTACAAGTCATGATTCAGGGAGATGGCTTCTAGATTCAGGGGCTTCTCATCATATGGCATCTTCACAATCTATGTTTTCTAGATTTGAGCCTTGCCACATGCCGCAAATTTTGATGGGCAATCATACATACATGGATGTGATTGGGAAAGGATCTATTGCCATTGGGGATAACTCCTTCAATGATGTGTTGTGTGTACCCCAATTGACAAATAATCTTCTTTCCATCTATCAAATCATACATGGAGCAACTAGGAAAACTGTGGAATTCACACCTGATTCAGTTATCATTAGAGACTTGGAGAGTGGAGCTATCATTGCGACTGGGGTGGTTGATCATGCATCTCAGTTGTTCTCTTTTTCAGATTTTGGTCCTATTGATAAGGTTGGTTCTTCCTATGTTGATGATTCAAATTTTGAGAACTTTGGGCATTTGAACTTGGGGATTCTTACATGTGACCCCGTTCTTGAGCCTTGGATTTCATCTCCTTCTATTGATATCACACCACCTATTGCACCTGATGATGTAGCTAGTGCAACAGTTTTGCCTTCTTGTGATTCAGTACAGTAGGATATTTCATGTCTTCTAGTTTCAGTTGATTGGGATGCCTACTTGGTAGACATTGCAGGTTTGTTTATGGACTCCTACATTGCAGATTTGGGAGACACCATTGATGACGTTCATCTTCTCTTTGATGAAGATGATCCTTCTTTTATTGTTGTGAGGGATCACTCTGATCCTCTTGTGCATTCTCTACATGATCAATCTTTAGAGGTTGACATGATTGTGGATACTTTTGTACAACACTTGGAAGAGGTCTCTTTATCTTTTGAGGAGACATATGAGTCTTTGGACATTGTTCTACATTCATCTCCACTAGATCTTGGAGTGCCTTTTTCAGCAGTGTGGCACAATTTACCACCTTTGGAGGGGGTACCTTTCAGCATCGACATGGGGACACTTGAGTAGTTTTCAGAGATTCCTTTCATCATGAGTATTTTTGCTTCATCTTCCCTTCATGGTTGGGGAGACTTTTTGGATTCACCTTTGGTTTTGTTTCTTCCTAAGGGGAGGAACGTGGTTCGACATTCGTGGAGCAGTTTCTTCATTCATCATCGAGCTTTTATCATATGTGCAGATTCCAGATTGAGGGGGGGCTTCCTAGTCTCTCTTCTTCTTCTCTCATATGGGGGGGACTTTTTCCTCACATGGGGTTTTGTCCTTCACATACTTCTATGAGAGTTCTTTGTATCTAGTTTTCATCTCTCTTTTGGGGGAGGGTTTTTTCCCATTGGGTTTTTCTCTCTTTCCCCACTTTGTGAGAGATTTCCTTACATTGGTTTTCATGCATTTGCATTTATACATGGGTACCTAACATGGCCTCATAGACAAGACCCATCTTGCATTGCTTAGTTGCATTGTAGACTTAAGTGCATTCCCCTAAGTTGCACTTAAGGGGGGTGTTGGTGTAAATAATTATTCATCTTGGATATTATTACACCTTACTTAAGTTTACTTAGGTACATGCATTTCATAGTAGTTTGGGTATGAGACACTTGGTTGTTTGTGCCAAATTGGGATAGTGTGTGTAGGAGAATTTCCACCTTTTATGGTGTGATCTTGTTGTTACACTCCACATTCAGTGGGTGATCCAGCTCATGTGGAATATTATATTGTTTCTCCTACCTACCCACACCTATTTCCTACCTACCCTTATTTCTTATTGAGCCACATGTCATGTTTGTGTGCTCACATATCCATATAGTCATGCCTATATAAGCAGGCTCATATTCATTGTATGTATTGATTGATGATCCAGTTGATCAGCATTTTCATCTTGATAGAATACAGTTTATTTCTATCATATATTTTGTCTCTCTTATTTGTGCTTTCCATTGCCTCTTGATCTTGATGGTTCCCAATCTCCTTACACAAGGATACACCTTTCTTCCAAGAATCCACATCTCCTTTCAGTGTGTCTAATGTCTCCTCTAGTGTTGCACATGACAAAACAACTCTTCTCCAAGATTCCACATCTCCTCCAAGTGTGTCAAATCCCTTCTCCAATATTGTGGAAATGATATCCCTCTACTGTACAAAACACCAACCAAACGTGAATACATCGAGTGCACCCATAAGAAAACTTACCCCCCCCCTCCCCCCTTTATCCTTGAAGAAACAAAAATAATGTCAAGCCCCCTCTTTTCTTCAAGGACACAAATGAGAAAAGGATATGCTTCTCATGTATGAATCACTCCTGAGCAAGAAGCTAACTCAAGATGACAATGTCCTCATATCTCCATTTCCTCCAAATCAGATCCTCCTTACTTTTTAAAGTGCATATTCTTTGTCAATGTCATGATGAGGTGAGTCTTGTATATAGTGTAAAATCGCAATATCTCCTATTTTAGCTTCAATCATAGAGAGATAATTATTTTCTTTAACTTCTCATTGATGAGATCTTTAGTCCGCTAAATGAAATTGATTTGAACATGTCAAATTGTTTTGGCAATAATAGCATTTGAATTCTTTCCCTGTTGAAATGTTAAGACTTCTTAACAGTCAAAGTTAGAACAAATAGAGGAAAATATAGGTCCAAGTGTACAAAAGGAAATTGCAAAGAAAATCTTAGAAGGGTAGATAAACATTGAAAGGGAGCAAATAGAATTAGATCCATACATGCCACCATTAGAAGATACAGTTGATAGATTGAAGCTAATTACAAAATTTCTTGAAGAAGTACTTGCTTGGTTGACGAAACAATTACAACCACCTATGGAGGTGCAAATTTTCCTAGTCAATTTCAAAAGCATGATATAGGAGCTAAAGAATCATATACCAAGAGGAATGCCAAAGAAAAAGTACAATATCAAAAGAAGAATCAAAAGGTAAAGGACCTACATATTGCCTTTCCTAGAGAAGATAGATTAAAAAGACCTCACAATTGATGAGAGAGAGGAAACAAATACAGTGTTAACTGCATTCAATTATTTTAGGTGCAGGAGAGGCAAAGAAGTTAGGATTGAAGATGATATTGGAGAAGAGTGACAAGTGTAGTGGAGAATTTAGTCGCTACTTCTTGTGGGATATTTTGCATGGATTAAATCCCCTACTAGATAAGAAGGTCTTCCAAGAGAATCAAAAGCTCTTTTGGTGAAGGGATCACCACTTCAGTAAAAAAGGTTGGAGTATTTCATTTCACTAGCTGTCACACAATTTTATGAAAACACTGGTTTTTTTCCATGTATTCCTAAGATTAAGGATTTTTAAATTATATTTATTCTAAGGGTCTTGTAATATATAAATGTTGATTTTTTGTAGCTTGAAAGGTGCTCCATGATGTGGAGTGTGGAGTTGCTTAAGTGCAGCTCGAGTTGGATATTTAGTAATAGAATGCTTCATGTTCAGTAATAGAATGTTTTTGGGCAGAGATTTGGAGTTGTGAGGTTGAGTTAACTCCAAGGACAATTTTATGTGTAAGTTAGGCCGAGCTATGTAAGGCAAGTTTCTTTTCTCTTTCACCACATAAGGAAAATTCCTTTCTCTTGCATGTTGATGAAAATTAGCAGGGCTATACATGTAAGATCATTGTAGCAATATAGTATTGTATTCTGAAGGGAAAGTTTTCTCTTGAGGCTGGATAGAAGATCCAGCATTTGCAGTTTTTTCCCCACATTGGGGTTTTCAGGGTATATCTATATTATTATGTTATTATATTTATGTGATTGGTTTCAGATGAATTTGCTTATGTTGTTCACAACTGTTAATTAACCTAGAGTATTGGTTGTTACAAATTAGATAGATAAACATTATTCATGTTTCTTTTCTATGAAATTCGTTGAGTAGTTAAATCTGTAACTAGATTATCAAAATTAACATGGTATCAAATCCCTAAACTCTTAATACAAAGCCAAGATTTGTGATGTAGATTTCAAGACAGCAAAATCAAAATTATGTCTTTAGTTTCTTCTATGACTATGGCAACCAGTGGACAATATGAGGATCGGCTTGAGGGTGCATCTAAACTTTTACAATGGAAGGTTCAGATTGCATTCATTCTCAAGGACAACAGGTTATGGATCTAAGCTAGTACATAAATGGCTCCACCAAAAAATGGTCCTATTGCCCTAGATTCACATGAAATCAAGGAGGCCAAGGCTTAGAGGACTATCCTTGATGGGTTAAGAGATCATTTGATTCCTCGTCTAATCGAGAAAGACACCACAAAGAAAATATGGGATATGCTCACAAAACTTTATCAGAGTGACTATTAGAGTCATAAGATTATGCTCAAGGACAAATTTCATTTAACACCAAGATATCCAAGGGTAAGAGTGTGACCTCTTACTTGTCTAGACTGACATAGGTCAAGGACAAGTCGGTTGTTGTTGGAGAGAAGATTGATGATGATTAGTTGGTATGGATACCCTGAATGGTTTTTTGAAGTACTAGGAAGTGTTTGTCAAGTGTGTTGTTGGTAGAGATCACCTACTCGACTGAGTGAGGCTTTGGGATGATTTTGTCCAGGATGAGATTTGTGAAAGTTCTCATCGAGGAGGTCAAATGAAGAAGGTTGAATATGAAGAAAATATTGCTTTTGCGAGCAAGGGTAAGTAGAAGTTCAATAAAGGGAAAACTGAAGGGTCTTCTTCCGAGAAGAAGAAAGATGTGAGCAAGATAAAGTGTTTTTGCCACCATCAGATTGGTCACTATACCAATCAGTGTCTAAATAAGAAAATAAAGGACAAGAAAAAGAAGCAATTATTTCTCTAGTAGGGGTGGATGTGTTTGCAACATGGTTTGAGAATGAGTTTCCACTCATTGCATGTCTCTCAAGTTTAAATGCCAATAGTGTATGGTATATTGATAGTTGGGCTTCTTGCCACAATACGAGTCAAAATATGTTTCACCAAGTTGGAGGAGAAGAAGTTGGATTTCTATATTGAGGTTGGAGACAATGCCAAGTACCATGTAGTTGGTGTTGGCATGGTCAAGTTTCAGAGGGATTTTGGCAAACCTCTATTGGTGGAGGATGTGTTGTATGTTCCTAGCATGACAAATAATTTAATCTCTATTTCTACTTTGGAGGACAAGGGTTACATTGTGACCTTTGAAGGGGGAAAAGTCTATATCCATCCTAAGAATTCCAAGGAAGCAAAAGTGATTGGAGTTAGGCATGGTATCTTGTTTTAGTTACAGATTGAACCAACACATGCATTGGTGAGTAGATGTAGAGGGCTAGGAGAATTGTGGCATAGGAGGATGGCTCATCTTCACCATGGAGCACTTAATGTGCTCAAGGAAATAGTGACGGGGTTGCCTAAGATGAAGATCAAAATGCATGAGGTGTGTAAGGGCTACACTCTTGGGAAATATGCCAAGACCAATTTTCCAAGTAGTGACACTAGATCCAAAATGATTTTGGATCTCATACAGTCAAAAATGTGTGTGGGCCCATGTCAACGGGATCCTTGAATGGGTATGAGTATTATGTTACTTTCATTAATGATTTATCCAGGAAGATGTGGATATATTTTTTGAAGAACAAAGATGAGGTCTTCAATAGGTTCAAAGAGTTTAAGGCTCTTGTGGAGAACCAAATAGGGAGGAAGATCAAAATACTGAGATATGATGATGGAGGCAAGTATACCTCTAATTCCTTTAATGATTTTTGTGCTCAAGAAGGTATCAAGGAAGAATTGATAGTTTCGTACAACCCTTAGCAGAATGGGGTTGTTGAATGGAAAAATGGGGCTATAGTTGGAGCAACCAATTCCATGCTTCATGATCAAGATCTGCCTTGGTTTTTATGGGTAGAAGCTTCCAATACAATCATGTATCTGTAGAATAGGATCCCACACAAAGTGTTTGTAAAATTGACTCCAGAAGAGGTGTTCATCGGGAAGAAACTTGATTTGGAGCATATTCACATCTTTGGATTCCTTGTGTATTGTCATATTCTTGTGGACAAGAGAACCAAGTTGGAACCAACTACAGATAAGGGTATCCTAGTTGGGTACAGTGAAAATTTCATGGCCTATCAGGTTTACACTCTTGCGCTCCGGAAAAAAGTTGTTCACAAAGATGTGAAGTTTGAAGAAGAGATGGCTCTTCACAAGTTTATTAGCTTGGTGAATGAGGAGCAATCACCCATGGTTGAGGTAGCATAAATTACTTAGACTTTAGTCATGCAATCTAGAGAGAAGAGCAAGTAGGTCAAGCAGTTTGAATAGATTGAGGAACAAATAATTCCTTAGCCTCATATTTATATTAACGAGAAGAGGAGAAACACAACATCTGAGTAGACATTGAGAGAGGCCCAAGAGTATATCGATGTTCCTCAAGATTCAGTCACACAGAGAAAGGTTCCCAAACATTATTTTGATTATATGGTACTTATGAGTGATTTGATTGAGGTGGAGCCTTCCAGCTTTTATGAGGTGTCCATGCACCAAATATGGAGGGATGCCATGGTAGAAGAACATTTTTCCATCATAAATAATAGCATGTGGGAGGTAGAGCCATGACTAGAAGGTAAATATATGGTGGGCTCGAGATG
Organism: Cryptomeria japonica; assembly: GCF_030272615.1. Lineage (NCBI taxonomy): Eukaryota > Viridiplantae > Streptophyta > Pinopsida > Cupressales > Cupressaceae > Cryptomeria > Cryptomeria japonica. Next base: position 374,010,249 of record NC_081412.1, read on the forward strand.
GTTGTATAGGATTAAGCATGTTGCAGATGGTAGTGTGGAAAATTTCAAAGCTCAGTTTGTAGCTAAGGCATTTTCTCAAAAGGAAGAGATCAACTATGATGAGACCTTTACTCCAGTAGCTAGGTACTCCTCCATAGGACCTATCATTTCTATAGCAGCACAAATGGGTTGGAGGATTCACCAGATGGATGTGAAGATGGCCTTCCTCAACAGAGTAATTGAGGAAGAGATTTACATGGAACAAATAGAGGGTTTTTAGCTGCATGGGAGGGATGTATGTAGGTTGAAGAGAGCACTATATGGGATCAAGAAATCTCCCAAGGTGTGGTATGCATGTATTGACTTACTTGCGGAGAGTGGGCTTCACCAAGAGTGAGGAAGATCCAAACTTGTACTATGATCAGGTCAAGGGTGAACTTTTCATATTGGTGTTATATGTTTAATGACTTGTTTCTCACAAGGTCAAAAGAGCTCATAGCACACTACAAGAAAGATCTTGCAGGAGAGTTTGAGATGAAGGACTTGGCATTGATGCACTACTTTCTAGGATTGGAGTTGTGGTAGAAAGTGGGAGAGATCTTCCTTGGATAAGGGAAGTACATAATTAATATCCTAAAGTGATTCAGGATGGAGAACAGTAAGCCCATGTCCACGCCACTTGTGACCAACTAGAAGAATACGGATGCTTTCAGATCAAAGGCAGTGGACCTAAATTTATAAATACAGTTGATATTATCTCTTATGTATCTAGTCAACACTAGGCCAAACATTTGTTTTGTAGTGAACTCACTCAGTCATTTTATGGTGGAACCTAAATGTGTGCATTGGATAGTTGTGAAGCATGTTTTGATGTATGTGTGAGGCATAGTTGATTATGGGCTAAAGTATTTTCAACGAGATGGAATGAAGCTCGAGGGGTTCATGGATGCAGATTGGGTAGGTAGTACAACTGACATGAAGAGCACTTCAGGGTGTAGTTTCAGTTTAAGGTCAGGAGCAGGGTAAGTGCAGCAAGATGGTGAACAAAAAGGGGGGTATAAGTGGCCACTTTTTTTCTGAAAACAGGTAAACCTGAACTTCAAAGAGCTATTTGAAGGTCATGCACTCAAAACTAGGAGTTGAAAAAAAAATAAGAATTGTAGTACTTTGAATCTAGTTTCTAAACTACTAATTTTAAAAAAAATTGGATAAGATTAAGAGGGTCAAACCTTTCACGCACAAAAAATTGTTCCTGATTTTTTCAGAAAAATTTAACATAGCTGTTTTCGTACGCTGCACAAAATATATAGTTAGATTTAGTATTTTGCAAAACCCTCTAGTAGGATGATAGGTAACAGTGAGATCTAGAAGTTTTGTATTTTTTTTGTAATTTTTCATTGAGTATTTTATTTCTTATGATTTTTGGAAGTGACCGCATCCTGAAAACTTGGTACCTGTTCGTGCGTTGGGCATAACTTGAACCAAAATAATCAAAAATATAATTTTTTTTTTTTTAAAGTGTATATAATCTTGTGTAGAACAATAATATATAATTTATTTTGAATTTAGTAAAGTATATCAAAAGTTATTAAAAAAATGGTAGACATATGTCTGTGAGGACTGTCAAGGCACTGATAAAGAAAATTAAAGTTTACTATGCTAATGTTGTCCAAAAATTAAAAAATTTACATGGTCAGAAAACTAAGAAGATGTGTGAGATTATGGTGGTAATTTAGAGATACCCACTTCATCATTTGTAAACCTGATGACGATGAATTCAAGAAATCATGGTGGAGGATGAAAAAATGTGTAAAGGAACAAAAAAGGGGGGAAAATGGGCTTGCAAGCCTTAGGGTCATTTTTTAACCCTCTTACCAAGCCAAAACCCGCATGGGTTTTGAAGAACCAAAAGTACTATTCACAGTTCTAAATAACCCGTACGGGTTATGAAGAACTAGAAATATTATTTTTGTTTCACAAAACAGGGTACAGGTTATGAAGAACTAAAAACATTTTTTTTGGTTTCACAAAACTCGTACGGGTTATGAAGACATAATAATGTATGCTTGTAAACTAAGCATTTACTACACATGTTTTAGACATACCTAGATAATATGTGTTTATGTATGTATATGTGCATATCTATAGTTATATATACATATATTTTTTATAGATATATGTATATATGTTTGTATACATGCATGTACCTCTTCTTTTCCTCTCTCTCTCTCTTGTCTTACTTCCGCCATCATTGTCTTTGTCTATTATGAGCCCTAATTATCTTCCTTGAGTTCTATCTCATCTATCTCCCCCTCACGATTCTCTATTTTTTTATTCTCTCACCCTTTTCTCCTTCTTGTTCTCTCTCTACCTCATGTCTCTCACCCTCTCCTCGTCTCTCTCTCTCTCTCTCTCTCTCTCTCTCTCTCTCTCTCTCTCTCTCTCTCTCTCTCTCTCTCTCTCTCTCTCTCTCTCTCTCTCTCTCTCTCTCTCTCACACACACACACACACACACACACATTATCCTATCCTATTCTCACCCTCTCCCCCTTCTCTCTCTTTCTCTCCCCCTCCCCCTCCCTCTCCCTCTCCCCCCTCTCCCTCCCCCTTTCATTATCTTAAATCTCTCTTTCTCTCCCTCTCTCTCTCCTATACTCTCTCTCTCTCTCTCCCTCTCCCTCTCTTTATCCTATTATCCCCATCTCTGCCCTCCCTCTCTCTTCCTCTCTCCCTCTCCCCCTCTCCTTTTCCCAATCTCCCTCTCTCTCCCTCTCCCTTCCTCTCTCCCTCTCCCCCTCTCCTTTTCCCAATATCCCTCTCTCTCCCTCTCCCCCTCTCCTTTCCCCAATCTCCCTCTCTCCCTCCCCCTCTCCTTCTCTCCCTCTCTCCCTCTCCTTTTACCAATCTCCCTCTCTTTCCCTCTCTCTCACCCCCTCTCCTTTTCCCAATCTTCCTCTCTCTCCCTCTCCCCCCCTCTCCTTTCCCCAATCTCCCTCTCTCCCTCCCCCTCTCCTTCTCTCTCTCTCTCCCTCTCCTTTTCCCAATATCCCTCTCTCTCCCCCCTCTCTCTCTCTCCCTCCCCCTCTCCTTCTCTCCTTCTCTCCCTCTCCCCCTCTCCTTTCCCAAATCTCTCTTTTCTCAATGTCCCTCTCTCTCCCTCTCCCTCCCCCCTCTCCTTTTCCCAAACTTTCTCTCTCCCTCTCCCTCTCT